>NC_092767.1:74949075-75214075 GCF_047496795.1 Chiloscyllium punctatum
AAGCCACCCGGCTCACAGACTATTAGGGATGGGTAACAGATGCTGCCCTCACCACAATCCATGGTTTTCTTTTCAATTCACAAAAACCCTAGAAATGCAGTCTCAATTCCCTCTCCCCATTAGGAGAGAATAAATCTTCGAAGCCTCTTTTTAGAAGAGACTGGTTTACAGAAAGCCACACACTTACATGTTGATATGCCAGCTCCAACCATGCATATAATCTTCTCACCTGAAAGGAAATTGAATAAAAATCTTAGAGTTCAACCAAGAGTCAAACACTTAAAATAATACTCCTTCACTTTTGTCCCTTAAAACGTGAAGAAAAGATTAATAGAGATATGTGGCTAAAGTTGTATGAGTGTTATCGTATTGCCTGGTTATCAGGGTATGGTCCTCCTGTCAAATGGTGCAACTTGAAATGGTAAAGCTGGAATTGCAACTCAGTTCCTGCAGAGTGAGAGTTCATAGTTCGAGGGGAGGCAGTACTGTCACTGGATCAGTCATCCAAAGGTCCGGCTTAAAGTTCTGGGGGAACTTAGGTTCGAGTCCCATGCCAAACAGTGAAACTTAAATTCACTAAAATCTGGATTTAAAAGCTGAAATAAAAGGCAACTATTGTCATTAAAAATTCAGCCGGTTCTCCAATCCTTTTTGGGAAAGAAATCCGTAAACTTTATCCAGAATCTGGCCTACATACAAGTCCAGGCCAACGGCAATGAAGATGGTTCTTAAAAGTCCTTGGAAATGGATCAGAAAACTCAAACTGTTTCCAGAGGAATGACTGTGATGATACTATGGCTTTAAGAGTGTGGTTTATTCTGTTTTTTTTTGGCCTGGCTTTAAGAGGTGCATTTTGTCGTGGGTTTTTTTTGATGAGTGGTTTTAAGACAGAGTCCAAGAGCTGTCAATGTGGATCCAATAAAGTTACCAGCTTGATGCACCTTGGGCTTTTAAAAAAAAATGTTGTAACAATAGAAGCAGCCTGAGTGGGTGGGGTTAAGCTCCCACAGAGCCAGTTTGAGTTTTCAGTAGCTGTTGTTGCTGGGTCTTGAAGCAGAGCCTGGAAGCTGCAGGACATCTCTCTCTGCTACTCTCTGTCAGAGATTTTTCATGTTTTTTTTCAAAGATGTGCAGGTTAGGGTGGATTGGTCATGCAAAATTGCACCATAGTGTTCAGGTTTGTGTAGGTTAGGTGCATTATTCAGGGGTAAATGTAGGATAGTAGGGTAAGGCAATGGGTCTAGGTGGGTTATTCTTCGGATGATTGGTGAGGATTGTTGGGCTGAGGGGCCTGTTTCCACACTGTGGGGATTGTATGATTCTGCTGCTGGAACTACATGGGAGACAATCTATTTTACTGAATTTGCCGTTTGCCAAGGGTGTGTTTATGGAATTTATGGAATGTTACTGCATTGGAGCTGTTACTGTTTAGTAGTTAATCTATTGTTCTGTTAAGTTTTCCACAAGAATGGTTCTTCCAATTCCTTCTTCCCTTTGCTGTATTTTAACAGTAATGTATGAATGAAGTGTGTTTTGCTTCAAGCCTGGCAGTTTAACCAATCAAACTTCATCCAAAACAACGCCCAGCACCTGCCTTTAAAATAAGAAATCGTGAGGGTCTAGGCTATCTTCTTAATATGGTAAAAACAATGACTGCAGATGCTGGAAACCAGATTCTGGATTAGTGGTGCTGGAAGAGCACAGCAGTTACTGCGAATCCTCTTGCAAGGATGCCTGCCTTGAAGAAGTTTTCCTCCTCTCTCTACAAGAATCTCAGGGAGTCCCTCTCCCACTGCAACTCCCAGGTCATTTCCTCTGCCTTGAAGCTCTTCAACCATGTCGTGATCTCCTTTTCCACCTATCCACTCCACCCTCTCCTCCTTGACCTGTCACCTTCATCCCCTCCCCCACTCACCCATTGTACTCTATGCTACTCTCTCCCCACCCTCATCCTCCTCTAGCTTATCTCTCCATGCTTCAGGCTCACTGCCTTTATTCCTGATGAAGGGCTTTTGCCCGAAACGCTGATTTCAAAGCTACTTGGATGCTGCCTGAACTGCTGTGCTCTTCCAGCACCACTAATCCAGTATCTTCTTAATGTGTTTTGATGGGGTTTTGTCCATAACACAAGGGATGGGCAATTAATGGTGGCCTAGCCATTGGCACCCACATCCCATGAAGGCGAAAGATAACCAGGGAAATGTCACTAATGTTATCTCCACTGGCTGCTGAAGCTGGGAGCTAGTACCTGACCACACTCTAGAGGCAGAAATGATGCACATTGTAAGAGAGGTCAGTGACAATAAGCTTCACTTCGAGGGATGGCTGGAGCTTGGGAAATTTAAAACATCAGAGCGGCCAAAGAGGCAACTCCTCTGAACTAAGGCAGCAACAGCACCTCACTGGGGAAAAAAGTAGAAGGAGCTTTCTTCTTCTCTTCCCCTCTTCTCGTGCCACACGAGGCAGACAAAGCTGCTTCTCCAGTTCGACGGTTTTTTGGAACAAGTCGCTAGCCCATCATCAGAGGATATAGTTGAGGAACACCATTTCATATCAAACATGGCTAACCAGGGGACTGTCCTACTTGTACTGCCTGACATGGAAAGACTTACAGGCTGATCATCAAACTGCCTAGCCATATTACAAATGCACCCCCCCCCCCCATAGTCATCGGCTCCTTGAAGAGGGCCCGATCCCAGAGTTAGAGGCTCAAAGGCCGGGATTTTAATTACTACGTCAGAAAACTAGAGGCAGCTTTACTCAGCACTTACCTTCTCCCAGCCTGACTTGGCTTCCATTTTAAAATTCTTATCCTTGCCTTTGACTTCCTTACCCATCTAGCTTTACAACCAACAAGATTGCTGCACTCCCCAATTCCAGGCTCTTGCGTGATCTCTATATTAATCGCTGTGCCACTGGTGGTCAGGCCTGCTGCAGCCAGCGTCTCAAGTTCTCAAAATTCCGTCAGAAACATCTCCAACTCCCTCTCCTCCTATAAGATGCTTCGAAGATCTGTGGGTACGCATTTGGTCACCTGTTCTAATGTCTGCCTTCATGGCACAATGTCAATATTTGCTTTATATTGTTCCTGCGATGTGTTTTGAGATGTTCATTGCATTAAAAGGGCTATACAAATGCAAGTTATAGCTATTGAAAGTATTCCAATTTATCACTGACATTGGGGAGTGGTGCAAAGTCTGCAGAAAAAATAACTGTTTTCACAATAAAAAAAAAATGAAGTACAATTAAAAACCAAATAATATCCTGGTCATAAAATATACTCACGATTTCACTGACAACTTACATTTTTTGTTCAGGATGTATTTTGCTATTCCTTCGATGCTAAGTTCTTCCAAAACCTTCTCGGGTTGACGTTCGTGCAGATCGAGTGAACGCGACAACAAGTTCCTCAGAAAATCCACTGCAGAGAAAAGGTCAGAGAGTAACACATTACAGAATATTCCAGCACAGGAGGAGGCCATTCAGCCCATCACGCCTGGCTCAGCTCTTTGAAAAAAGGAGAAAGTGAGGACTGCAGATGCTGGAGAGCAGAGTCGAGTGTGCGGTGCTGGAAAAACACAGCAGGTCAGGCAGCATCTGAGGGACAGCTCCTCAGACGCTGCCTGGCCTGCTGTGCCTTGCCAGCACCACCCTCTCAACTCAGCTGTTTGAAAAGGCCGTTAAATAAGCTTCACACAGCAGCATCTGTGGCGAGAAATCAGAGTTAATGTTTCGGGTCTGGAGTCCCTCCATCAGAACCAGTTCGGTGATCCTTTCTGTTTCTGACCTGAAACGTTAACTCTGATTTCTCTCCACAGATGCTGCCAGATCTACTGAGCTTTTGCAGCAACTTCTGCTTTTGTTTCAAGTCATCAAGAGTTCATACAAACCTACTTAGCCACAAAATAAATAGGGGAGGGGGAAGATGGCAGCTTAGTGGTATTGTCACTGAATGAGTAATCCAGAGGCCTCAACTAATGGTACAAGGATGTGGGTTCAAATCCTGCCCCAGTAGCTGATGTCACAGTCAGCTCATAAAATGTGGAGTTATAAAGCTAGTTTTGTGGTCACTGTTATTGAAACTATCATTGATTGTTGTAAAAGCCCATCTGGTTCACAAGTGTCCTTTATGGAAGGAAGGAAATGCGTGTCAGGTTTGGAATGTATGAGACTTCAAACCCACAGCGATGTGGTACACTCAACTGCCTTACCTAATCACTCATTTCATGATCAGTTTGGGATGGAGTAACAATTGCTGGCCTGGTCTCCATCACCTACAGCACGTGAAAGAATGAAATGAGTCTACCTCCCATCATTCTAAACATAATTAAACAAATTGACTGTCAACTCACTACTGGGGCAGAGGACTGTGCTCAAGAGTTGCCTCTTGTTTTTCCCCGAAGTGACGAGCAGCAAAAGGTTCAGTCCCCCCTCACTAGACTGACTTCATTGTGTCTAAATGGTCACAGCTCACAAGATTCATGTGACTTTAGCTTGCGACTCCTGGGTTTAACTTGGAGGTGGTGAACAAATCTTGGTGACCACTGGGGCACTGTCCACATCCAATCGTGTTACATCATCGCAATTCACGGCAAAGAAAGTGAGAAACTATCGTTTTAGAATGGTCAATGATAATCCATTATATGCGTCTCTGCCAAGACATAGTGGGGGGGGGGGGTTATAAATCATTGAAGGAGGCCATTCAGCCCAATCCGTCAGTGCTGGTTTGTCAAAGATCGAAATAAAATCCAAAAGAACTGCAGGTGCTGTAAATCAGGAACAAAAACAGAAAATGCTGGAAAACCTCAGCAGGTCTGGCAGCATCTGTGATGGGGAAATCAGAGTTAACATTTTGAGTCTGGTGGACCCTTCCTCAGAACCGATTTGTAGGTTTTGAAACAGCATTAGCGCCTGGTTACTAGCCCAGCGACATCCCCACAACACCACCACCTGTGCCATCAGAAGCTGAAAAGAAAAGTTAGTGACTGGCCCAGCCTGAGAAATAACATGTGGTTCGCCTCAATACAGCAGCTCACTCGTGGATGTGGTGACATATTCCAAAAATAAGCTGACAGCTTCAGACAGGGTAAGAAGAGAACGGGGGAAATAAACAATGAGAAATGTGAATAAAATAAAGGTCAGTGAGACACTACTGACAAAGACCATACGTACTTTCAGAAACATGGGATGGCCCACTCGTTTCTCCTTGAGACTCTGAGCTCTGAAAGACAAAGAAAACTGCTGAAAGTTGCTGTCGTAAATTAACTAGAACAATCTACGCTAACCCTTCTCTCATACAGGTATTTCTTCCAGAACCTGATAGTTACATTCCTGTGTGACCTTGTGCTATACAAAAATCACGCGATACAAATAGCGTTGGCGACATAAGCACGTTATTGCCAGAGGCTTTAAAAGTCTGCATTTTAGAAAGTGTTCACTATTCATCCAATGTTACAGCCAATTTGCATTAACAAAAGATGCGTTGTAGCAGAACTACCTGTACTTACTGTTTCTAACACAGATCTATCTTCCTTTCGATGGCATGACATTAAGCACACAACCTCGCCTACAACTTCAGTGCCATTGGGAAGGTGGGCTGCACTGCCGCAGGAGCTTCCCAGCTGGGATGAGACTTTTCATTCGGTCTCGAAGGGGGATAGGAGAGTGCAGAAAAGTGGGGTTGGTGGGGCCATTTGCAGCAAAACATTGTGCACTAAAAGAGAAGTGCAGTTAGACAGCATATTCCACACCCTCACGATACCATGGAGCACATTTCTGTTATGTGTCTTTGAAATGTAGTCAGTCATGACACAAGTCACCAGATAACCTATTTAGTTAAGGTGATGGGGTGTCGAGGTATAACTGTTGGCCAGGACACGAGGACAAGAATGCCCCAAAGATTTCTGGCTGTGTGTTTTTATTCATTTGTGGGACGTGGGCATCACTGGCTGGGCCCAGCATTTATTGCCCGTTCCTAGTTGCCCCTTGAGAAGGTGGGGGTGAGCTGCCACTGTAGGTGGACCAGGGATTCTAAGGTTTTGACCTACTGACACCAATGGAGTGGCTACAGAAAGCCTCGTTTACATTAGAAAGTAAGGAATAGGAACAGGAATGGGCAGTGTGCCTCCACAAGCCTGCTCTGCTATTCAGTTAGATCATGGCTGAATGTTCCATAAGCCTCACCCCCTTCCCTCTCTCTGGAACCTTCTTCAGCCCCACAGCCGTCCCGAATCTCTGCACTCCTCTAATCCCTGCCCCTTGAGCATCCCCAATTTTAGCCGCTGCACCACTGATGGCTGAGCCTTCAGCTGCCTGGATCCTGACACTCATCAGTTCTCCATCTCTCTCCTCCTTTAAGGTGCTGCTTCATACTTGGTCATTTGCCCTAATTTCACTTGACCTGCTTGGTATCAATTTGGAATTACCACTGGAGTACACTGACAAGTTTTATTTCTTTAAAAGCACCACATCAGATTGTACGACTTTATGACTCAATCATACAGCTGTACAACGTGGAAAGACACCTTTCGGTCAAACTCATCCATGCCAACCAGATATCCTAAATTAATCCAGTTCCATGTGCCAGCACTTGGCCCATATCCTTCTCAACCCTTCCTATTCATGTACCCATCCAGATGCCTTTTAAAACCAACCCAAAGAAACCCAAACATATAAAGAGAAAGCAGGAATCATCAGCAGTGCTTCGTCTGGAGGTTCACTGAAGATGTTACCGAGTATGGTGACAAAACATCTGAAAGTGAACCTTCCAGCACAGTGAGCAAACCTACATCCAGAGCCTTTTAAATGTTATAATTGTACCAGCCTCCACCACTTCCACTGGCAGCTCATTCCATACACACACCACCCTCTGTGTGAAAAAGTTGTCCTTTAGGTCTGTTTTAAATCTTTCTCCTCTCTCCTCATCTTGTAATTAATCCTGACCCCTAAGATATTCATTGTGTTTCAATATATAAACCTATGCTGTCTATCTATTGAAATACAATGAATATTTTAGGGATCAAGATTAATTAGAAGATTCTAGAGTCCATAAGCTGCATTCCAGAATAAATTAATATACTGTTTCGGTACCTCACTTCCAGAGTCGGCGGCTGCTTTCGGTTCTGAGGCTAAAGAAAGACAAGAAACACATTTCAGACGAGTTTTGCATCACAGGTAAATTAAAGGGGTTAAAGGCATACCCACCAGCTTCAGAATAAAAATGAATTGACAGCCGGATTTCTCAATTCACTTGCACAATCACATCAACTGGAACAATACTGGGCCAGAATCACAGAACTGTTCGAGAGCAGGAGGCGGCCATTCAGCCCAACACATCTGCATTGGCTTTCCAAATGAGTAATTCACTTAATGCTCACCTCCTTACTTTTCAGCTTACATAATTCCCTTCTGAAAGCCTTGACTGAACCAGTCTCCACCACGCTTTCAGGCAGTGCATCCCATGCCGCGACCTACAGTCTACAGCACGGAAACAGACCTTTTGATCCAACCAGTCCATGCCGACCATAATCCCAAACTAAACTAGTCCCTCCTGTCTGCTCCTGGTTCATATTCCTCCAAACATTTCTTATTCATGTACTTATCCAAATGTCTTTTAAACGTACTAACTGGACGCGTATCCGCCATTTCCTCTGGGCGTTCATTCCACACATGAACCATTGCCTGTGTAAAGAAGTTGCCCCCATGTCATTTTTAAATCTTTCTCTTCTTACCTTAAAAATGTGCCCTCTTGTCTTCAAATTCCCACTCTAGGGAAAATACACTAGCCATTAACCTTCCCTAAACCCCTCACGATTTAAAAACCCTCAATAAGGTCACCCCTCAACCTTCTAAACTCCAGTGAAAGAAGTTCGAGCCAATCAAACTTCTCCTTATAACTCAAACCTTCCATTCCCAGCAACCACTTAGTAAATCTTCTCTGAACCCTCTCCAGTTTAATGATATCCTTCCTAAAACAGGGCAACCAGAACTGGACACAGTACTCCAGAAGAGGCCTCACCAACAACCTCAACATGACGTCCTAAACATTATACTCAAAGGTCTGAGCAATGAAGGCAAGTGTGCTAAATGCCTTCTTAACCAGCCTGTCTACTTGGTCAAAAATGCTTTTTCTCATATCACATTTGCTTCTTTTGCAAATGGCTTTAAACCATTGCCCTCTCATCTCAGTCCTTTCATTAGAACCAACAGTTTTTTTCCTATGAACGCTATTCAGATCCCTGACGATTCAAACATCTCAATCAGATCTCCTGTCAGCCTTCTCTTCTCGAAGTAAAACAGTCTGAAACTTCGCCAACCTATCCACAGAACTGAAGTGAAAAACAACACTTCTGTCTCTTTTGGAAAATAACACGATTTCCTCCCTCCTAACTCAACCTTCAAAAATGGTAAGAAAAGCAGGATATCCTGAAGAGGATCAGTGGAGAGACGAAATAGTTAACATTTCAAACAATAGGAAGAGAAATAGGCCATTCGACCCCTCAAGCCTGTTCTATCATTCAGTATGTTCATGGCTGATCCAATATTCCTTATGTCCACTTTCCAGAGTGTTCTCCGTAACCCTGGATTCCTCTACTGATCAAAAACCAATCTATTTCAGCCTTAAATGATATGATTTATTAACAAAAACCATGCCACAAAAGTCCTACTGTTCCAAAGAAGTCACATTGGACTCAGAACAATAACACTCTCTCTCCTCAGATGCTGCAGACCTGTTGAGTTTTTCCAGCAATTTCTGCTTTCATTTAACTTTTTGCGTATCTGCAGCACTTGGCTGTTATTTAAGTGGCGATGGGGCAACTGAAGAAAGAACAGATCAGACCAGAGGAAATATACAATGGGATAAACGAGACTCATTACCAAAGGTTAGTATACAAAAGGTAAAAAAAAAGGTTTGATGCAGAGGTAACGTCCTGCAAGTGTTGGAACTCAATATGGAGACAACTGTAAATTTTCTCATCCAATTCCTAAATCATACTCTCATTGTTGTGATTATTGCATTATTACAGCACAGGAGCAAGACATCTGGCCCATTGAATCTATGAAGAATTTACACTGGCTAACACTAGGAAATCAAGAGGTGGCCAAGGGCAGAGACTGGGCTGGACAGGAGAATTAACTAATGGAGCAGAAGGACTTCTAACACAAAAAGAAAAACACTGCGAATGCTGGAAATCTGAAATATAAACTAAACATCATGCTGGAAAAGCATGATGAACAGCATTGATGATGAGACAGAAGATAGCATAAAGACTTAACACTTCCCAGATATCCTGATCTGAAGTGGATGATTTATCTCCAATTTCTAAAAGCTAACATGCAGGCACAGCAAGCTATTAGGAAGATAAATGGTTTGTTGGCATTCATCTCAAGTGGATTGGAGTACAAAAGTAAAAGTAGCCTTGCAACAGTTGTATAGTGACTTGGTGAGACCTCACCAGTAGTACTGCGCACAGTTTTGGTTGCCTGAATTAAGGCAAGATACACTTGCCATAGAGGAAGCACAACTGAGGACTCCCAGATTAACCACGGGATGGCAGCAGTTTGATAAGGAGGGACGAAGGTGGCTGGATCTGTATTGCTAAAGAGTTCTGAAAAATAAGAGATAACTACATTGAAGCTTACACAGGGACAGGCTGGTAATGACATACCCCCTGTACCTAAAGCCTGGGAACATTACCATGTGATAATGGGCAAGCCGTTTAGGACTGAGGTGAAGAGGAATTTCTTCACTGAGACAATGGTGATTTTTTGGGGGGGATTCTGTACCCCAGAAGGATGTGGAAGCTCAGCCATTGGGTTCTGAAGGAGGAGATGAAACATTAACATTGTTCTCTCTCCACTGCAAGGCCTGTTGAGTTTCTCCAGAAATGTCTTTGTATCAATCTTTGAGCAGTTTCAAGAATGAAACAGACGGGTTTATAGAGTGTAAGGTCATTGAGTGGTGAAGATACAGTTGGAAAGTGACGTTTTCACAAGAGATCAGCTGTGGTCTCAGACTGACAGAGCAGGTTCAATGGGTGGAATCCATTCTTCTCCTGTTTGCTCTGAGGTAAACAGCCTTCTCCTTGTGACTACATGCATCAGGGGCTCCTCCCTACAGACTATGACCTCCATAGTCCCTCCCCTAGAAACTAGGGCCTGCAACGTCCCCTCCCCAGTGACTATGAGCTACTCTGCGATCAGCCATTTCAATTCGCCCCTGGAAGGAAGTTGTGGTCATGTCCAGCCTCCCTGCTCCTTTGATTGGCTCAAACGAACCAGAAGACGGCCGCAACCTCGCGTCCATTGGGCTAGAGCGGCTGCCAATCAGGTTCCGGCGCCGCCCCTTCCGCCCGGCGCCATTTTGTTTGCGGCTCCATGGAGACGGACAAGAGGCGGCAGTTTGACCGAGTGCGGCCCGTGCCTCCCCCAGCACAGACACTGAAAGAGGCCGCAAGCGCCCTCACGCTGCGGGCCTCCGGCCGCCTTTCACCTTTCGGTTCCGACATCGGCAATCTCTCTATCTCTGTCTCTCCTCTCGAACCTCCCGCCGCCGCCTTCGTCTCCCCTCCCAAACTGCTCGAACCCCAAATACTTCCGGGCGGAGGGACGTGTAACCCGAGGAAAGGTTCCGCCCTATGGGTTGGTGTGGTGCAGTTGGATGCTGTGCTGGGACCTGGCCCTGGTGGCTATCTCCATCCGGTCGATAAGGAAGAGGACAGAGATAAAGACTATAAAGAATACAATGGCTGCGTTAGAGAAAACAATCATAACGTCCATTGGGGATTGGGGCGGGGGAAGAAAGCCTAGTGGCACCAGTTTTTTTTTCACACATTGAAAACATCTTGGCAATGCCTAACCTGGGGGTGAGAAGTGATGGCACAATTAGAATTGTGACCCAGTCCCTGCATCTTTGCTCAGGAGGGTGTTGGGGGATGGCCTTAGTTCCAAAACTGCCAACATCAAGGAAAATGCGTATAATCAGCAAGAGAATCCCATTTTCCGAATCCTAAACAGCTCACCATTAGAATCCCTACAGTGTGGAAGCAGGCCAACAGAAACATAGAAGATTGCAGCAGGAGGAGGCCATTTATCATGATCACTGCTGATCGTCCAACTCAATAGTTAATCCTGCTTTCTCCCCATAAGCTTTGATCCCATTGCCCTAAGTGGTAGAACTAGCCACCTCTTGAATACGTTCAATGCTTTGGCATCAACGATTTCCTGTAGTATTGAATTCCACAGGCTCACCACTCTTTTGGTGAAGAAATGTCTCCTCATCTCAGTCTTAAATAATTCACTCCTAATCCTCAGTGTGACTCCATTCAGCCCAGCAAGTCTACACTGACCCTCTACAGGATTGAAGACCATCCTATCCTGTAAGCCGCCTCCTTGACCTACCCTTTCTTCCTTCCCACCTATCCACTCCACTGATTTATCACAATAAGCTCCTACTTGCATCGACCCATCACTGTCCCATATACCTTACCCCTCCACCCCACCAGCCTCCTCTGAACTCCCTTCCCTATCCCCCATTCCGAAATGTTGGCTTCTCCTCCTCCTTACGCTGCCAAGCTTGCTGTGTTCTTCCAGCCTCCTGTTTGTCTGCATTTCCCATGGCTAATTCACCTAGGCTGCACATTCCTGGACAGTATGGGGCAATTTAGCATAGCAATCCACCCTAAACTGCACATCTTTGGATTGTGGGAGGAAACCACAGCACCCGAAGGAAACCCACGCAGACACGAGGAGAACATACAAACTCCACATAGACAGTCACCCAAGGCTGGAATCAAAGCTGCATTCCTGGAGCTGTGAGGCAGCAATGCTAACCACTGACACCTTACGACAAACAAAATTGTCCAAGGGCTCCATAGTCAGATGTACAGCATGAAACAGATGCTTCGGTCCAACTCATCCATGCTAATCAGGTTTCTCAAACTAAACTAGTTCCATTTACCTGCATTTGGCCCATTATATGTCTAAACCCTTTCTATTCACGTACCAATCCAAATGCCTTTTAAATGTTGTAATTGCACCATTATCCACCACTTCCTCTGACAGCTCAATCCATACATGCACTATCCTCTACGTGAAAAGGTTGCCCTTTAGGTTCTTTTGAAATCTTTCCCCTCACACCCTAAACCTATGCAGTCTAGTTTTGGATTCTCCTACCCTGGGGAAAAGACCTTGTCTATTTACCTTATATATGCCCCTCCTGATTTTATAAACCTGCCAATGCCCCAACCTATTCAGCCTCTCCCTGTAGCTCAAACTCTCCAACCCTTGCAATATCCTTGAAAAGGGTTTAGAAAAGATTTACAAGTCTCCGATTGAAAATTTGGCATTGAGCGCCATGGACCCGGTTTGATTCCAGCCTGGGGTAACTGTCTCTGTGCAGTTTGCACATTCTCCATGTGTCTGCGTAGGTTTCCTCTGGGTGCTCTGACTTTTCCCACAGTCCATAGTTGTGCAGGTTAGGGTGGATTGGCTGTGGTAAGTTAAGGATTATATAGTAGGGAGTTGGATCTGGATGGTAGGCCCTTTGGAGGGTCAATCTAGACCCAATGGGTTTAATGCCCTGCTTCCACACTGTGGGGATTCTGAGGTGGTTTTTATCGTATTGAGGCATAAGCTACCCGTGAAAACGCAGTAACTCCACTCCTTCTTTCTGGATTTGTGGTGCTGGAAGAGCACAGCAGTTCAGGCAGCATCCGCCTCCGCCGGATCTGCTCCCAGGAGGACCAGTTCCACCACAGAACACACCAGATGGCCTCCTTCTTTAGAGACCGCAATTTCCCTTCCCACGTGGTTAAAGGTGCCCCCAACGCATCTCGTCTACATCCCGCACCTCCACCCTCAGACCCCACCCCTCCAACCGTAACAAGGACAGAACGCCCCGGTGCTCACCCTACCAACCTTCGCATCAACCAAATCATCCGCCGACATTTCCACCACCTCCAAACAGACCCCACCACCAGGGATATATTTCCCTCCCCACCCCTTTCTGCCTTCCGCAAAGACCGTTCCCTCCGTGACTACCTGGTCAGGTCCACACCCCCCTACGACCCACCCTCCCATTCTGGCACTTTCCCCTGCCACCGCAGGAACTGTAAAACCTGCACCCACACCTCCTCCCTCACCTCTATCCAAGGCCCTAAAGGGCCATCAAAGTTTTACTTGCACATGCACTAATAATATTTTTTGTATCCGTTGCTCCCGATGCGGTCTCCTCTACATTGGGGAGACTGGGCGCCTCCTAGCAGAGCGCTTTAGGGAACATCTCCGGGACACCCGCACCAATCAACCACACCGCCCCGTGGCCCAACATTTTAACTCCCCCTCCCACTCTGCCGAGGACATGGAGATCCTGGGCGTCCTTCACCGCCGCTCCCTCACCACCAGACGCCTGGAGGAAGAACGCCTCATCTTCCGCCTCGGAACACTTCAACCCCAAGGCATCAATGTGGACTTCCAGTTTCCTCATTTCCCCTTCCCCCACCTAACCCTAGTTCTAAACTTCCAGCTCAGTAACTGTCCCCATGACTTGTCCGGATTTGTCCTACTTGCCTATCTTCTTTTCCACCTATCCACTCCACCCTCTCCTCCTTGACCTATCACCTTCATCCCCTCCCCCACTCACCCATTGTACTCTATGCTACTTTCTCCCCACCCCCACCCTCCTTTAGCTTATCTCTCCACGCTTCAGGCTCACTGCCTTTATTCCTGATGAAGGGCTTTTGCCCGAAACGTTGATTTCGAAGCTACTTGGATGCTGCCTGAACTGCTGTGCTCTTCCAGCAACACTAATCCAGAATCTGGTTTCCGGCATCTGCAGTCATTTTTTTTTCCCCACTCCTTCTTTGCATTGCGATTCAATCTTTTACGTCCACTTGTGAGGTGAATGTGTTGGGGATCTTGATTGGTCTTTAATGATCTGCTAGTATCCACAGAAAGAGGATTTCAGATATTTACAGTGTAGCTTGCAGCATTTCTCCCTCATTATATAGCTGTATAGTTGATGGCCATGCCCAAAACTCTGGGATTTATATAATTCCAAACTTCTTTCCCTCTGCGGAGAGATCTAAAACCTCTTGCTTTGATCAACCATTGGATAATTGCTATAGTGTGCATTGGCTTGGGTCGAATTTCAAACCAAAGAATGATTACAGTTCAAAAGGAAGTCATTCAGCCTATCAAATCTGGTCTTCTCCCCACAAGCCTGCACTTTCTACCATTTCCAATAACAGTCTAGATCCCTTTGGATTGCCTTAGTGGAATCTGCCTCCACTACCCGCGCAGCCAGTGCATTCCAGAACCTCACCATATGATGCCTAGAAAAGCATTTTCTAATATTCCTTTCTTTTGCCAAGTACTTTAAATCTGTGCCCCCTCTTGTTCTCAATCCTTCTGCAAATAGGTACAGTTTCTCCCCATCTCCAGAGATCAATAAAGGTTTACAGAACAGAAAAAGGCTCAGCCCATCAAGTCTGCACCTGTCAAAAAAAAAAATCACCTCACTGTTCTGCCTCTAACCCTCCCCTCACAGACAGTGTGTTCCAGACACCACCACCCTCTTGGTGAAATTAGTTTTTCCTCAGATCTCCTCTCAATCTTCTGCCCCTTCCATTAAGTCAATGCTCCCGGGTCATTGATCTCTCCACCAAAGTTCCTCCTGACTACCCTTTCATAATTCGACACATTAATCATGCCTCCTCTCAATCTCCTCTGTTCCAATCAATCCAATCTCTTCCTAACTGAAATAATCCATCGCAGGCCACACCCATTTGCGAGTACTAAGATCTGAAACAATACAGAATTGCTGGAGAAGGCTAGCAGATCTGGCAGCATTGGTATAGAGAGAAACAGAGTTAATATACAGAGTCCAAGTGATCCTACTTCTGGTAAAACCCTGTTTCTGGTAAATGGCAGTGACATAGTTCCTGAACCTAGATCTTGACCACTCTTTCCACTTCTTGTTTCTTTTCTATTTTTCCTCTCCTTTTTCTTGTTAATTTTACCTCTTTTACTTTATTTTCCTCTCATTGAAGAGCTCAGTTGCAGCAGCGGGTAGGCCCAGTGTGAACTCGAGGGATGAGCATCTTGGCAATCTCTGTATCACCAAGACGGTCCTACCACCAACTCATGACAGTTGTGACAGAGGAGAGTTTGGGTTCCAATGCATGCTCATGGACACGGTGGCGGAGATGTATTTGGGCCCAGTACGGGACCCATCGGCAGCAGCTTCATCGGCAAGGTGGGCCTGAAGTGGAGTGAACTTTGGGCCCGTGCACTTCCTGGCAGCATCAGAGAATTCCAACAGTGTGGGAGCAGGCCATTCAGCCCAACAAGTCCACAATGACCCTCTAAAGAGCATCCCACCCAGACTCACCCCTGCACCCTATCCCTGTAACCGTGCACATCTTTGGACTGTGGGAGGAAACTGGAGCACTCAGAGGAAGCCCATGCAGACACGGGGAGAAGGTGCAAACTCCATACAGACTGCAGCCCCAGTCCTGATGAAGGGTCCTGCCCGAAACATCGACTCCTCCTGTTCTTCTGGCGCTGCCTGAGCCCCAGTGCTTTTTCCAGCTCCACATTTTACTGACTCTGACTTTCCCTCACTGTCTCCAAGTAATGTCACATCCCTCCCATACAATAGTTTCTAATAACTCCTACCTGTGGACTTGAGTCCCCTAGCTCAGAGGTAGGGACACTACCACTGCACCACAGGAGATCCTGCACCCACAACAGGTTTAGATGTTTCTTGTCCACGAATTCAAAGGTAAATGTTCCAGACCTCTGGAGCAGAAGGGGCTTTTTTCCCCATTGACTCTGTACAGCTCAATTAAAAAAACTTCGGCCGACTTTAATTCATTCCAATGTGATCCTTTTAATGCTTAAGGGAAGCAGTACAGACAGGACGTCCCGCCTATCCCTTGCTGTGATTGGTCTGTCTGCTCGCACAGGCGTGGTTCCGATTCGCTGCGGGGTCTTGTCAATCATAATGCGTCATTCGCTGCTCCTCTCGGCGGCACCATCTTGTTTCCTCGAACTACCGCCCCGCGGGTTAATTCGCTTCGGGCGCTTTGAAGAAACATCCCGGATCGCGGCTTTTATTAACTTTAAACTGTTGGGTGGCGGTTTTCGTTTACTCGGTACGTCTCCCCCCACCCGCTTCGCTCTCGTCCCGCGGTGAAATTATGTCCCCCTCTCGCGACGTTTCCGGTCCACACCCCACCCGCTCCCGAAAGCCTTCCGGGTAGCGCATGAGGCGGAAGAGCAAGGTTCCTACCTAGAGTACAGCCTGAGGTTCTCTCTTGGTATGGGTTGGCTGGCATATTTCAACAGGTCAATAACATACCGGATTATGAAGTAGAGGATTAAGTAAACAATCAGCGAGATGGCGATCATTGCTGCTGCCCCTTGAAAATAGAAGCAGAACAATGGCAATCCTTACATTTGTCAGAATTGGTGGCCTAATTTGCTTCCCAAATCCTCTTGAAGTCATGGTTGAGCTAAGCCTTGAGAAGGTTGACCTGATGAAGGAGCTGCGCTCCTAAAGCTAGTGCTTCCACATAAACCTGTTGGACTATAACCTGGTGTTGTGTGATTTTTTTAACCTTGAGGAGATTACTCTTCAGTGACTGAGCTGGGCCCCATATTTTGAGAAGCATATATTAGCTTTGGAGGGAGTGTGTTGCAGGTTGACCAAATTGATCCCTGGATTCCCAAGAGGAATACTGTCCAGTTTTTGTCGCCCTGTTATAGAAACATAGAAGATAGGAGCAGGATGAGACCATTCAGCCCTTCAAGTCTGCTCCTCCATTCTTCATAATCATGGTCCAAACTCACAGCCTAATCCTGCTTTCTCCCCATAACCTTTGATCCCATTTGCCCCCAGATGCTACATCTAACCACTTGAATGCATTCAATGTTTTGGCATCAGTTACATCGCATGGTAATGAATTCCACGGCTCACCACTCTTTGGTGAAGAAATGCGAAGGATATTATTAAAGCTGGAGAGGGTTCAGAAGAGATTTACCAGGTTGTTGCCAGGTATGAAAGGTTTGAGTTATAAAGAAAGGCTGAGACTTTTTTTTTACTGGAGTGTAGAAGGTTGAGAGGTAACCTTCAGAGATAATGAGGGGTCTAGATAGAATTAGTGGCAGTTGTCTTTTCCTTAGGATAGAGGCTTTCAAGACCAGGAGGCACATTTTTAAGGAGAGAGGACAGAGATTTTAAAAAGGCATGAGGCATAAAGGGTGGTTCACATGTGGAATAAGTTTCCTGAGAAAGTGGTGGATGCAGTGCAAATACAATGTTTAAAAGGCATATGAATAGATTCAGGAATCAATAAGGTTTGAAGGGATATGGGCCAGGATCGGGCAGATGGGACTAGTTCCGTTTGGGATTATGTTCGGTGTGGATTTGTTGGATTGAAGAATCCGTTTTCATGCTGTATGACTCTGACTCTATGACTGTGTGAGTTTTTATCTTCTGGAAATGCCATTGTTGTGTCCCCCTATTAAATGTCCTCTGGAAATCTACAGTGTATTCACCAATCCCCCATTATCAACAGCATGTGTTACCTCATCAAAGAAGTCCCCAAAGATTGAACAAGGATGATTTCCCTTTCACCACACCATGTTGGTTCTGCCTAATTACTCTTAACCTATCTAAGTGCCCTGTTATAATATAGAGATATAGAGTCATAAACATGTATAGCACAGAAACAGACCCTTCAGTCCAACTCGTCCATGCAGACCAAATATTTTTACTAATACCTTCTAAGATTTTCTGTATGGCAGCTATTAAATGGCCTGTAGCTTCCGGCTTTCTGTCTTCCTGTCTTATTGAATAAAGAATTACATTGGCTGTTTTCCAAGCAGGTATTATGAGGTTAAAAACAAACGTGGCTTAAAAGAATATAAGTTTGTTAAATAGAGTCCAATACGGCACTTCAGAACTCAGGTGGATCTCTCCACAGATGCTGCCAGACCTACTGAGTTTCTCCAGAACTTTCTGCTTCTATTTCAGACCGCTAACACCTACAGTTCTTTAATATTAAGGTACTCTGATAAATGAGGTTAAGGCAGATAAATTAAGTCAGGTCACAGCTGAGATCTCGAATTAACAGAACAGGCTGAAAGGGCTGAATAACAACTGTGAAAACCCCTGCCGACTTCTTATGAAGTTTATTCTGTTTGTTTATCGATGTTGGTTTGGAGCTTGGAGTGGGGAGCTAAAGATGACTTTTGGACTGGGGGTAACAGTTTGTGTTCAAAGCAAAACAGATCAAACAAACTTGATTTATGAGGCCAGACCTAGGAGGTTAATTGCAGGCTGACTCCTGATCAAAAGATTCTGCAGATGCTTCATCACCAGGACACAGCCTTACGTTTAAACAGCAGAAGTGTAAAATTATTAACAAGGTCAGTACCTGGGAGTGGGTTCCAGCAAGTCTGGAATGATCCTTCTGTTCAAGCAGATGGCAGATTTTGAATGATAACTGAAATGTCAAGGAAGATATTCATGGAACGATCAGACTTTAAATTAGGTTTTCTATGGAGAAAAAGAAGAGTATCTGGCTAATGATGCTCTAGGAGGAAGATTTAAAAGCTCCCTGCCTAACCTGCCATCAGGAACTCTTGGAATCTCAGAGAATAAGAATAGAAACTTGAGTGACAAATACTAGTGGTTTTACCTGAGTGAACAGTAAAAGTGACCCTGATCAACCAAAAAACAATCAACCAAGAAACCATTATCAATACTTACGGAACAATACATCATAAAAACAGTTAAGTGGGCAGTTTTACTTATTCTTTAAATGTGTTTGTCTGTCTTTTATGTGAACAGGGTTGAAAAAAGGTTTTAGGTTTACAGCATAGACAGTCCAAAGATGTGCAGGTTTGGGTGGATTGGCAATGCTAAATTGCCCATAGTGTTCAGGGATGTGCAGGCGAGGTGGGTTAGCCATGGGAAATGTACGATTACCGAGATAGGCTAGGCGTCTGGCTCTGGGTGGGATGCTCTTTGGAGGGTCAGTGTAGACGAGATGGGCCAAAGGCCTGCTTCCACGCTGTAGGGATTCTATATAAACGAGATTACTTTGTTGTCTACCTTTGCTCTGCCGAAGTTACTGTATTGTTAAAAAGATTACTAACTCTTTTGTTAAGCGACAAGTCAGTGTTGAGTTTTTACAATTTATTCAAAAAGTTGAGTTCCTGGACCATGGGGGGTCAATTTTGAGGGTGGTTGAAGGTTTTAATTTTACCGTGTTGTGCATACAGAAGTAGAAAGGCTGGTTTGGTTTGGCCATTTGCCTCTGTGTCACAATACCACCTCCAGCTCACCTGTGCCTGACTTATGATTGCAAGGATTACAGTAACAAAGGTGCTAGTTGCCTCGTGTATAGCTGACGAACCTGCTCTCTTGCATTCCCCACGGCTAGCTGAAACCAACCTTATGGAAAATCTGTTTGAATACTGTAATCCCAGCTGTGATTTGGTAAAGAGACAATAAAACAACAGACGCTGGAATCCAAACTGGACGGTCAGGAGGCTGGAAGAACACAGCAAGCCATTTTATAAGGGTTACACCCAAAATGTCGACTTCTCCATCTCCTGATGTTGCCTGGCTTGCTGTGATTTGGAAAAGGCCATTTTACCCTGGACATTACACCCTAAATAGGAAGGAGGAGGACTGGACAGACTAGATGCAGGGAGGTTTCCCCTGGTTGGGGGAGTCTACAGGGACCCAATCTTAAGATACGGGATTGATCATTTAGGACTGAAATGAGGAAAGAATTCCTCACTCAGAGGGTTGTCAACCTGTGGAATTCCCAACCACAGGAAGGACGAGACGTTGAGTATATTCAAGAAAGAGATTGTTACAGATATTAAAGACACCAAAGGCTTTGGAAGATGGGGGAATGTTTAGTTTATGTTGTCCAAGTGTCAGCTGTAACTCAGTGGGAGCACTCTCATCTCTGATTTGTAAAGTTCTGCATTCAAATCTCACTCCAGGATTCGAGAGCTGGCTAGTGAGGACTGCAGAGGCTGGAGATCAGAGTTGAGAGTCTGGCGCTAGAAAAGCACATAGGTCAGGCAGCATCCGAGGAGCAGGAGGGTCAACATTTTAGGCATAAGCCCTTCATCGGGCAGCACGGTGGCTCAGTGGTTAGCAGTGCTGCCTCACAAGCACCAAGGACCTGGGTTCGATTCCAGTCTCAGGTGACTGTCTGTGTGGAGTTTGCATGTTCTCCCCGTGTTTATTTGGGTTTCGTCCCACAATCCAAAGATGTGCTGGTTAGGTGGCCTAAATTGCCCATAGTGTCAGGGGCGAATATAGGAAAAGGGGAAGGGGTCTGGGTGGATCACTGTCCAGAGGGTTGGTGTGGACTTGTTGGGCCAAAGGGCCTGTTTCCATGCTGTAGGGAATCCGTTCTAATCAGGAATGAGGCTTGTGGGCCGGAGGCTGAGAGATAAGTGCCCCAGGCCCACAGGCCTCGTTCCTGATGAAGGGCTTATGCCCGAAACGTGGATTCTCCTGCTCGATGAGAGCTGGCTCTAAGGCTGTGAGTGCTGCATTGGAGGTCATAGAGATGTACAGCACGGAAACACCACATCCTCTGGCAGCTCATTCCATACACGTACCACCCTCTGCATAAAAAGGTTGCCCCTTAGGTCTCTTTTATATCTTTCCCCTCTCACCCTAAACCTATGCCCTCTGGTTCTGGACTCCCCGACCCCAGGGAAAAGACTTTGTCTATTTATCCTATCCATGCCCCTTATAATTTTGTAAACCTCTATAAGGTCACCCCTCAGCCTCCAACGCTCCAGGGAAAACACCCCCAGTCTATTCAATCTCTTTCCGGTCAGGTTGAACCGAAGGGTCTGTTTCCATGCTGTACATTTCTATGACTCTATGTGCAGGTCAGGGTGGATTGGCTACACTGAACTGCCCTATCGTGTTCACGGATGGGCATGCTAGGTATCTTAGCCACGCCCATAGTGTCCAGGGATCTGCAGGTTAGGTGGGTTAGCCATGGGGAAATGCAGGGTTACAGTGACAGGGTGGGATACTCCTTGGAGGGTCACTGTGGACCTGATGGGCTGAATGGCCTGCTGTAGGGATTCTATTCTATTTTCACAATGGAGCAGCTCAGAGATATTGGGCCTGACTCAATGCTGTAATTTTGACATAATACACAAATACTTTACACAGTCAACCTCAGTATAAATTCTAATGGAAATAGAAAACAGGACATTGAAACAGAAAGTGAATTTTACTCAGATATTCTGGTGCAATTACTTCCTACCCTCCGATTTTACTTCATTTTAAGGAAATATTGAGTTTGGTGTTTGTCTGTATCCAATTTGTTTGGGGTAAATATCAAAAGCTCTCTTTGACATTGTGATCCATCATTTATTTCTGTCACTCTATAAAGCATCCAGAGATGTTGGAGGGAACCGATGCTGTAAATTCTGCAAAGTTGTGCCATGGCTCAGGGTCTGTGAGGAATATAGGACTCACGGGAATTGTTTGGATCAAATCATCCCCTGAGGAATGACTCAGGGTAAACCTGCAGGGATATGGGCCAGGTGCTGGCAGGTGGGACTAGATTGGGTTGGGATATCTGGTCAGCATGGACAAGTTGGACCGAATGGTCTGTTTCCGTGCTGTACAGCTCTATGACTCTATGATTCCAACCTCCCAAAGTGGGAATCAGTCACCCAATGAGTATTTACGAGACTGGAGGCATCTGAAGTGACTGATGCCCATAGTTAAAATGGTTAGGAAATAACAGACAACTGAAGGAAGGAAGGAACCCTTGGAGTGCAGGTTCATAGCTCCTTGAAAGTGGAGTCGCAGGTAGATAGGATAGTGAAGAAAACGTTTGGTATGCTTTCCTTTATTGGTCAGAGCATTGAGTACAGGAGTTGGGAGGTCATCTTGCGGCTGTACAGGGCATTGGTTAGGCCACTTTTAGAATATTGCGTGTAATTCTGGTCTCCTTCCTATTGGAAGGATGTTGCGAAACTTGAAAGGGTTCAGAAAAGATTTACAAGAATGTTGCCAGGGTTGGAGGATTTGAGCTATATGGAGACGCTGAATAGTCTAGGGCTGTTTTCCCTGGAGCATCGGAGGCTGAGGGGTGACCTTGTAGAGGTTAATACAATCATGAGGGGTATTGATAAGGTGAATAGACAAAATCTCTTCCCTGGGGTCGGGGAGTCCAGAACTAGAGGGCATAGGTTGAGGGTGAGAGGGGAAAGATTTAAAAGAGACCTGAGGGATAACTTTTTCTCGCAGAGAGTGGTACGGGTATGGAATGAGCTGCCAGAGGAAGTGGTAGAGACTGGTACAATTACAACATTTAAAAGGCATCTGGATGGGGATATGAATAGGAAGGGTTTGGAGGGATAAGGGTCGGGCGCTGGCAGGTGGGACTAGATTGGGTTGGGATATCTGGTCGGCATGGACAGGTTGGACCGAAGGGTCTGTTTCCATGCTGTACATTTCTATGACTTGCATTTTTATAGTGCCTTTTAGGACTGACAGACATTTCAAGTCACCATTGTCATAGGTCAAATGCAGCAGGCAATTGTTACAGAGACAGGCCCTTTGGCCCAAATTGGTCCATGCCAATCTTGTAACATAGCAAGACTCCAGAAAATACAGGATGATCCTGACCAGATCATCTGATTTTGACAATGTTGGTCAAAATGATCAATGTTGGCGCAAAGCAGGGAGAGGTCCATACGATCTTTTCCGCTTGCCCCAAACAGGCAGGTACAAGGCCGATATGCTTAACATCTCATCACGCAGAGGGTGGTGCGTGTGTGGAATGAGCTGCCAGAGGAAGTGGTGGAGGCTGGTACAATTACAACATTTAAAAGGCATCTGGATGGGTATATGAATAGGAAGGGTTTGGAGGGATGTGGGCCAGGTGCTGGCAGGTTGGACTAGGTTGGGTTGGGATATCTCTTTGGACTGTGGGAGGAAACTGGAGCTCCTGGAGGAAACCCACACAGACACGGGGAGAATGTGCAAACTCCACACAGACTGTCGCCCGAGGCTGGAATCGAACCCGGGTCCCTGGCGCTGGGAGGCAACAGTGCTGACTAGGGATAGGGAGAAACTATCCCTGTCGGTAAAAGGATTGAGAATGAGAGGTCGGAGTTGTAATTCAAAGAATTCAAAAGTAATTCAAATCTTTTCTCGCATTGAGTCGCCCGTGTCTGAGATGCCTGTAACTGTGGTGGAGCCTGGCTCACTTGGGGATTTCAAAGAGGGCATTTGATGTACAGGGTTACAGGGGGAAGGCAGGAGAGTGGAACTAAGTGAATTGCTTATTCAGAGGGTCAGTACAGTCAGGATGGACTGAGTAGCCTACTTCTGGTGTTTAGACTTCATATGATCCTACTCCCAGCCCTCTTTGTTTCCCTATCTCCTTCTATTCCTTGTTCTGACTATCCAGTTTCCCCTTACTGTATCGTTGAGTCATACAGCGTGGAAACAGACCCTTTGTTCCAAACCGTCCATGCTGAGAATGTGCAAACTCCACCCACGACCCGTACTTTGGTCTAACGTGTCCACTCCAACCAGATATTCGACACCAATCTAGTCCCATTTGGCCCATATCCCTCCAAACCCTTCCAATTCATATACCCATCCAGATGCCTTTTAAATGCTGTCATTGTACCAGCCTCCACCACTTCCTCTGGCAGCTCATTCCATACACGCACCACCCACTGCTTGAAAAAGTTGCCCCTCAGGTCCCTTTTAAATCTTTCTCCTCTCACCTTAAACCTATGCCCTCAAGTTCTGGACTCCCCCAACCCAGGGAAAACACCTTGGCTATTTACCCTATCCATGCCCCTCATGATTTTATAAACCTCTGGAAGGTCACCCCTTAGCCGCTGAAAATCCAGGGAAAATAGCCCCAGACTATGCAGCCTCTCCCTATAGTTCAAACCCTCCAATCCCAGCAACATCCTTGTACATATTTTCTGTACCCTTTCTATCCATTTCCATGTCACTAAACCACTCCCTGTTCTAGCCAGTTCTACATTGTTCCCACTCTCGAGATAAGTAAGTAAATTTGTGGGGAGATGATGGCCTAGTGGTATTATTCCTGGATTGTTTATCCAGATAATGTTCTGGGGAACCCATATTTGAATGCCGTCATGGCAGAATTTGAATTCAATCGAATTATGGAATTACGTGTCAAACAAGTAACCATGGATCAATTGTCAGGGATAAATCCACCTGGGTCACGCTAGACAATAGACAATAGGTGCAGGAGTAGGCCATTCGGCCCTTCAAGCCAGCACCACCATTCATTATGATCGTGGCTGATCATCCACAATCAGTATCCGGTTCCTGCCTTATCCCCGTAATCCTTGATTCCACTATCTTTAAGAGCTCTATCCATCTCTTTCTTGAAGGCCTCCACAGCCTTCTGGGACAGAGCATTCCACACACCCACCACTCTCTGGGTGAAGAAGTTTCTCCTCAACTCCGTTCTAAATGACCTACCCCTTATTTTTAAACTGTGTCCTCTGGTTCGGGACTCACCCATCAGCAGAAACATGCTTCCTGCCTCCAGAGTGTCCAATCCTTTAACAATCTCAATCAGATCCTCTCTCATCCTTCTAAACTCAAGTGTATACAAGCCCAGTCGCTCCAATCTTTCAACATATGATAGCCCCACCATTCTGGGAATTGACCTCGTGAACCTACGCTGCACTCCCTCAATAGCCAGAATGTCCTTCCTCAAATTTGGAGACCAAAACTGCACACAATACTCCAGGTGTGGTCTCACCAAGGCCCTTGTACAGCTGCCGAAGGACCTCTTTGCTTCTATACTCAATTCCTCTTGTTATGAAGGCCAGCATGCTATTAGCCTTCTTCACTGCCTGCTGTACCTGTGTACTTGCTTTCATTGTACAAGAACACCTAGATCTCATTGTACTTCCCATTTACCTAACTTGACTCCATTTAGATGGTAGCTTAAAAATGTGTTGCTGGAAAAGCGCAGCAGGTCAGGCAGCATCCAAGGAGCAGGAGAATCGACATTTCGGGCATAAGCCCTTCTTCAGGAATGAGGAGGATGTGCCAAGCAGGCTAAGATAAAAGGTAGGGAGGAGGGACTTGGGGGAGGGGCGTTGGGAATGCGATAGGTGGAAGGAGGTTAAAGTGAGGGTGATAGGCCGGAGAGGGGGTGGGGGCGGAGAGGTCGGGAAGAAGATTACAGGTCAAGAAGGCGGTGCTGAGTCTGAGGGTTGGGACTGAGATATTTCCCTCCCCTCCCCTATCAGCGTTCCGGAAAGACCACTCCCTCCGCGACTCCCTCGTCAGATCTACACCACCCCCACCAACCCAACCTCTACTCCCGGCACCTTCCCCTGCAATCACAAGAAATGCAAAACTTGTGCCCACACTCCCCCCTCACTTCCCTCCAAGGCCCCAAGGGATCCTTCCATATCCACCACAAATTCACCTGCAGCTCCACACACATCATTTACTGCATCCGCTGCACCCGATGTGGCCTCCTATACATTGGGGAGACAGGCCGCCTACTTGCGGAACGTTTCAGAGAACACCTCTGGGACACCCGCACCAACCAACCCAACCGCCCCATGGCTGAACACTTCAAGTCCCCCTCCCACTCCGCCAAGGACATGCAGGTCCTTGACCTCCTCCATCGCCAGACGATAGCAACACGACGCCTGGAGGAAGAGAGCCTCATCTTCTGCCTAGGAACCCACCAACCACAAGGGATGAATGCAGATTTCTCCAGCTTCCTCATTTCCCCTCCCCCCACCTTTTCTCAGTCCCAACCCTCGGACTCAGCACCGCCTTCTTGACCTGCAATCTTCTTCCCGACCTCTCCGCCCCCACCCCCTCTCCGGCCTATCACCCTCACCTTAACCTCCTTCCACCTATCGCATTCCCAACGCCCCTCCCCCAAGTCCCTCCTCCCTACCTTTTATCTTAGCCTGCTTGGCACACCCTCCTCATTCCTGAAGAAGGGCTTATGCCCGAAACGTCGATTCTCCTGCTTCTTTGATGCTGCCTGACCTGCTGCGCTTTTCCAGCAACACATTTTTAAGCTCTGATCTCCAGCATCTGCAGTCCTCACCTTCTCCATTTAGATAGCAATCTGCCTTCCTGTTCTTGCCACCAAAGTATATAACCACACACTTATCCACATTACACTGCACCTGCCATGCATCGTCCACTCACCTAGCCTGTCCACGTCACCCTGCATTCTCATAAAATCCTCCTCACATTTCACCCTGCCACCCCAGCTTTATGTCATCAGCAAATTTGCTAATATTACTTTTAATACCTTCATCTGTATCATTAATGTATATTGTAAACAGCTGTGGTCTCAGCACTGCCCCTTGTGGTTCCCCACTGGTCACCTCCTGCCATTCCAAAAAGGACCCGTTTAGCACTAATCTTTGCTTCCTGTCAGCCCTTTAGGGAAGGAAACTGCCATCCTTTCCTGGTCTGGCCTACACGTGACTCCAGGAGAAAGTGATGGATGTGGAAGGATCCGCCAAAGGATCCTTCCACATCCATCAGAAATTCACCTGCACCTCTACCAATGTCATCTACTGTATCCATTTGCACCATCGGGGAGACAGGACACCTATTTGCGGATCGTTTCAGAAAACATATTTGGGACACCCGCACCCACCAACTCCACCGCCCTGTGGCTGAACACTTCAACTCCCCCTCCCACTCTGTCAAGGACATGCAGGTCCTGGGCCTCCACCGCCAAACCCTTACCACCCAACGCCTGGAGGAGGAACGCCTCATATTCCTCCTTGGGACCCTGCAACCACACGGGATCAATGTGGATCTCAACAGCTTCCTCATTTCCCCCTCCCCCAACATTATCCCAGTCCCAAGCCTCCAACTCGGCACGCCCTCCCGACCTGTCCTTCACCTTTCCTACCTATCTGCTCCATGCACCCCCCCCCAACCTA
Source organism: Chiloscyllium punctatum (assembly GCF_047496795.1). Classification (NCBI taxonomy): domain Eukaryota; kingdom Metazoa; phylum Chordata; class Chondrichthyes; order Orectolobiformes; family Hemiscylliidae; genus Chiloscyllium; species Chiloscyllium punctatum. The sequence continues at coordinate 74,976,085 of NC_092767.1, forward strand.
TCACCTTCTCCCCCACCTTCACCTACCTATCGTGTTCTCAGTTACCTTCCCCACTCCCCTCCCATTTATCTCTCAACCCCCGGCTCACAAACCTCATTCCTGATGAAGGGCTTTTGCCCGAAACATCGATTCTCCTGACCCTCGGACGCTGCCTGACCTGCTGTGCTTTTCCAGCACCACACTCTCAACTACATGTGACTGCAGACCCACAGCAATATGGTTGACTCTCAAATGCCCTCTGGGTAATTAGGGATGGGTAATTAATACTGGCCCAGCCCTCATTCTGTGAATGGGATTCTCGACGGGAGTTATTATTTATCGTGACTGGTTTATGTTTTATACACGTGTGGAAACAATCTCTCTGTCTCCCCTCTCAAACCTTCTTTGGAATATTAGGATCCCGATCAAGTCTCTCAAATGGCCTCAGTCTCTTCAATACAGAGTGAAAAGGAAATGCAGGAAAGTAAATCTCACAGCGAGATTACAAGTCTATGTTGGCAATCACACAAACAATGCTGAGTGGGAAAGGATTGCATTACTGACACTCCCAATATTGACAAAAACTGGCTTCCCTCCAGGGGCTGTGATCAGTGGGTGAGATGGTAAACAACTCAACCTCACTATTATTCGCCACCATTACTCAACACTAGTTTAATGTAAAGTTCCCCCTTTCAGCATCAGAGGTCAGCTGTTAATTTTAATCGTCTGGCAAGTCTCCACTGTGACCTTATCTGTCACCACTTCTGCCTCCCTGCTGCCTCACAGCAACAACCACCTGCATTTTTACGGCGCCTTCAATGTAGTAAAACACTCCCGAGATCCCTCACGAGGGGTTGATTATTTTATGCACAATTTGACTAAACGTTTGCGAGCAGTTTGAAGGAGTGTCTTAAATCAGAGGAGAGGTTATTATGAGACAGGATTAGGCCATTCAGCCCATCGAGCCCACTGTAGGAGTTTTTTTTAAAATTTCATTCACAGGATGAGGGCATCACTGGCTAGATCGGTGTTCGTTGCCCACTTCAAAGAGCAATTAAGAGTTAACCACTTTGCAGTGGATCTGCAGTTACATGTAGGCCAGACCAGGTAAGGATGGCAGATGTCCTTCCCTATCGGACATTATGGGCAACTCAGTGGTTAGCACTGCTGTCTCACAGTGCCAGGGACCTGGGTTCGATTCCAGCCTCAGGCAACTGTCTGTGTGGAGTTTGAACGTTCTCCTCATGTCTGCTCTGGTTTCCAAAGATGGTCTCTTTCCTATCGGAAAGATGTTGCGAAACTTGAAAGGGTTCAAAAAGATTTACAAGGATGTTGCCAAGGTTGGAGGGTGTGAGCTATAGGGAGAGGCTGAACAGGCTGGGGCTGATTTCCCTGGAGCGTTGGAGGCTAAGGGGTGACGTTATAGAGGTTTACAAAATTATGAGGGGCATGGATAGGGTAAATAGGCAAAGTCTTTTCCCTGGGGTTGGGGAGTCTAAAACTAGAGGGCATAGGTTTAGGGTGAGAGGGGAAAGATATAAACAAGACCTAAGGGGCAACATTTTCACACAGAGAGTGGTACGTGTATGGAATGAGCTGCCAGAGGAAGTGGTGGAGGCTGGTACAATTGCAACATTTAAGAGACATTTGGATGGGTATATGAATAGGAAGAGTTTGGAGGGATATGGGCCAGGTGCTAGCAGGTGGGACCAGATTGGGTTGGTATATCTGGTCAACATGGCCGGGTTGGACTGAGGGGTCTGTTTCCATGCTGTACATCTCTATGACTCTATGTGGAGGTTAGGTGAATTGGCCATGCTTAATTGTCCACGGTGTTCAGGGATGTGTAGGTTAGGTGCATTAGTTGAGGGTAAATATAGGACAATAAGGTAGGGGAATGGGTCTGGATGGATTTCTCTTCGGAGGGTTGGTGTGGACTTGTTGGGCCGAAGGGCCTGTTTCCACATTGTAGGGAATCTATAGTGACCCAGAAGGGTTTCACCCCCAACAGTTGATTCATGGTGGTCACTTGACTCATCATTCCAGATTTTTATTGAATTCAGGCAATCAGAACATTACCAGGGTCACTGTCCAGTGATAATACCATCAGGCAATCACTGCTTCAATTTGTGGATCATGGATAATCTGATTTTGACCTAGAGGGCATAGGTTTAATTTGAGAGGGGAAAGGTTTAAAAGAGACCAGGGGGAACTTTTTCACGTAGAGGGTGGTCCGTGTATGGAATGAGCTGCCCGAGGAAGTGGTGGAGGCTGGTACAATTGCAACATTTAAAAAGGCATCTGGATGAGTATATGAATAGGAAGGGTTTTAGAGGGATATGGGCCAAACGCTGGCAAATGGGCCCAAATCGGTTTAGAATGTCTGGTCAGCGTGGACAAGTTAGATCGAAGGGTCTGTTTCTGAGCTGTATAACTCTATGACTGTATAACTCTGCTTTCCTACCTGACCCCTCCACTCCCCAACAGCTCAAGAATCTAGCTGTCTGTCGTGGCCTTGAATATATCGAATTGCCCAGCCCGCTGGGATTGTGATGGAGGCCATCCAAATGAAGAATCCTTCACGATCTCCGTCCTATATGACAGCCTATAGTTTTAGATTATCACTTCAGGAGCGAATTCCAGGCCTGAAGACTGGGGCAGCTGAAGGCAGAGCCATTAACGCCTCCTCAAACATAACTTGGTAATGTTCCGACATAAATAAATAAGTTAAACTCTTGGTGAAATTAAAATAATTCAAATGAAGCTACTTCTCCATGGGTGTGGACAGCAACTGGAATACAATGAAAATCTCATGTATACAAACCCACAGGGTTGGATGTGTGAGTTATTGTGAAAAACAATCCACTCAATCCAGCTCAAAGCAGAATAGAATGTGAGTATCACTTTGTACCGATCATTCAGCCACTCCCAAAACAGCTCAAAGGTGATAAATGTAAATGAGATATGCTGGTGAAAGGACACGAATAAACACAGGAAGCAGTTGGTGATAGAACTCCCTGCTGTCACAATCACGGAGTGAAACCATAGCGAAGGAACATTGACAGATCAGCGGCCTCACTTCAGGGTTTAGTCAGAGTCATACAGCATGGAAACAGACCCTTTGGTCCAACCAGTCCATGCTGACCATAATCCCAAACTAACTTGTCCCACCTGTCTGCTCCTGGTCGATATCCCTCCAAACCTTTCCTATCCATGTCATTATCCAAATGTCTTTTAAATGTAATTGTACCCACATCCACCACTTCCTCTGGAAGTTTATTCTACACAAGAACCACTCTCTCTGGAAGAACGTTGACCCCAATGTCCTTTTTAAAACTTGCTCCTCTCAATGAAAAATATACCCCATATTTTTAAACTTCCAGTCCCTTCAGTCACCACCATTCCCCAAACCCCAGGAACTGGAGATTAATCTCCAGAAGCTTTTTGCTGAGCAAATCCTGGGGAGAATGATCACAGCTAGGGAGTTAGAAAACAAAATTATAGAATCCCTATCGTGTGAAATCAGGCCATTTGGCCCATTGAGTCTCCACCAACCCCTTGGAACAGCATCCTATCCAAACCTAACCCATACATAGAGTCATAGAGATGTACAGCATGGAAACAGACCCTTCGGTCCAACCCGTCCATGCCAAACAGATATCCCAACCCAATCTAGTCCCACCTGCCAGCATCCGGCCCATATCCCTCCAAACCCATTCATATACCCATCCAGATGCCTCCACCATTTCCACTGGCAGCTCATTCCATACAAGCACCACCCTCTGGATGAAAAGATTGCCCCTTAGGTCTCTTTTATAGCTTTCCCCTCTCACCCTAAACCTATGCCCTCTAGTTCTAGACTCCCCCACCTAGGGAAAAGACTTTGTCTATTTATCCTATCCATTACCCTCATAAACCTCATAAGGTCACGCCTCAGCCTCCGACGCTCCAGGGAAAACAACCCCAGCTTGTTTAGCCTCTCCCTGTAGCTCAAATCCTCCAACCCTGGCAACATCCTTGTAAATCTTTTCTGAACCCTTTCAAGTTTCACAACATCTTTCCAATAGGAAGGAGACCAGAATTGCACACAATATTCCAACAGTGGCCTAACCAATGTCCTGTACAGCCGCAACATGACCTCCCAACTCCTGTACTCAATACTCTGACCAATAAAGGAAAGCATACCAAACGCCTTCTTCACTATCCTATCTACCTGCGACTCCACTTTCGAGGAGCGATGAACCTCAACTGCAAGGTCTCTTTGTTCAGCAACACTCCTGACGACCTTACCATTAAGTGTATAAGTCCTGCTAAGATTTGCACATCCCTGAACAATATGGGCCAATTTAGCATGGCCAATCCACCTTAACCTGCACATCTTTGGAGTAAGGAAGGAAACCCACACAGACACAGGGAGAACAGAAGAACTTCACCCAGACAGTCACCCGAGGCTGGAATCGAACCTGGGTCCCTGACGCTATGAGGCACCAGTGCTGACCACTGAGCCATCATGCCACAAATCATGAGGTTATTTCCTCTTATTGCTCTTTTTGCACATTAGTAACAATTTAGAACAGGGTGGGTGGAATGAAAAGATATTTGACAGTTTGGTGATGAGATTAAACCAGCAGGGGTGGGCAATGCCAGTTGATGTTCACGACCATAAGATGAAGGAGTGGAAGCAAGGCCATTCAGCCCATCGAGTCAGCCCTGCCATTCAATAAAATCATGGCTGACCTGATCATCCTCAAATCCACTTTCTTTTCCCCTTAACCCTTGATTCCCTTGCTGATTAAAAGTCCATCCATCTCAGCCAACTGCTGTTAAAACAGCCGCCTGACAAATGAACTTTAACTGCTATACAAAACAAAGTTGTTTCCTTTCATATCTGGGAGCTTCAGCCTTCTGCAGTAAAGAATTTTACAGATTCACTCCCCTCATTGCACCCTAAATTGGCCCATCGATTGGGTTGGGATATCTGGTCGGCATAGATTAGTTGGACCAAAGGGTCTGTTTCCATGCTGTACATCTCTATGACTCTATGTATGGGTTAGGTTTGGATGGGATGCTGTTCCAAGGGGTTGGTGGTGGCTCAATGGGCCAAATGGCCTGATTTCACACTGTAGGGATTCACAGCGCCAGGGACCCAGGTTCAATTCCCGCCTCAGGCAACTGTCTGTGTGGAGTTCGCACATTCTCCCCGTGTCTGCGTGGGTTTCCTCCGGGTGCTCCGGTTTCCTCCCACAGTCCAAAGATGTGCAGGTTAGGGTGGATTGGCCATGCTAAATTGCCGCATAGTGTTCAGGGATGTGTAGCTTAGGTTCATTAGTTAGGGGTCAATAGTGAGGTTTCAGAAGGTTTGTAGCTCAGGTTGAGGTTTTGGATGTAGGTTTGCTCACTGAGCTGCAAGGTTCATTTCCAGACATTTTGTTACTCAACTAGGAAACATCTTCAGTGGGCCTCAGGCGAAGCAATGCTGAAAATTCCTGCTTTCTATTTATGTGTTTGGGTTTCTTTGCATTGGTGATGTCATTTCCTGGGGTGATGTTATTTTCTGTGGTGAAGTCACTTCCTGTTCCTTATTCTCAGGGGATGGTAGATGGGGTCAATGTAGAGCATTTGGGTAGGGGTTTAGGTTTGGGTGGGATACTCTTTGGAGGGTCAGTGTGTACTTGTTGGGCTGAGGGGCCTGTTTGCACACTGTAGGGATTCTATGCCTTTATCTCTGTCCGATCCCTTATTCTGAGAGGGTGTCCCTCTGGCTGTAGACTCTCCCACAAAGGGAAACAACCTGTCCATACCTCTCCCTGTCAAAGCTGCTAAGAATGCTGAACCTTGAGCTGCAGGGCTCAGTATCCTTGCTTTCAACAGCAGTTTCCGTCCTGACATGAGCTTCATTTCAGCCGAACCAATCCAATTTTCACCCCCTTCTGGTCCCCATTTTCAGCTTTTCTCCTTCCCAGTCCTCTGTCTATCTGTCAGGGCTCCATCTCTCCCCACCCACTTATTCCTCCCCCACCCCCACCACCAGCCCGTAGACCAACTTTCCCGAGCTGCAATTCATCAGTTCGAAGGGTCACTGGGTTCGAAACGTTCACTCTGTTTCTCTCTCTCCACAGATGCTGCCAGACCTGCTGAGTTTCTCCAGCCATTTCTGTCTTTGTTCCAGGCCTTCAGTATCTGCAGTTCTTTGTTTTATTGAAAGACTGAGGGCCAGTGTTTGTGGGGTGCTCGTTGCACAGAGATGATCTTTCACGTTCTCTCCATTAGACCCATGGAAACGTACTTCATGACCTGAGGAACATACCTGCTTTAATGAGAAGCCCGATCAACATGATTCGGAGATGCTGGTGTTGGTCTGGGGTGGACAAAGTTAAAAATCACATAACACCAGGTTATAATCCAATAGGTTTAATTAGAAGCACTAACTTTTGGAGTAGTGTTCCTTCATCAGGTGGTTGTCCTGATTAACGCAAGCTCTTTCTTTTCACTGACCTTCAGCTGACCACAGCCCTACTCTCTGGAACACTCTTTAGTAAAACTATTCTCCTCTGTTGTTCTCCGACCAACTTGAGAAAGGTTCTCCTTTCCCAGCAAGTGCTCACTGAGTCTGTGGCTTGGCAGTAAATCCTTGGCAACGTTCCCATTGGATATTTTCCAACAATGAAGCACCTCCAGGTATTTTGCTCATCAAAAGCAGTCTCTTCAATACACGGCACTGCCTTTCATTAGATGCGGGTGTGCCCTCAATGAATGCACCTTCTGTGAAAAGAATTAGATCAGCGTGTTTTTCAAGGAGTGAGAGATCTGTTTCCTGATTACCCAGCTTTCTTTCCTTGTCGCTATGGGTGTCTCACTGTTTGCTTGCCAGCATCTTGTTTGTTTGGTGGTTTGGGGAGGTATGTGCTAATTGAACTTTTGAGAACCTGAAGTTCACGACAAGTGACCAGAATCAAAGAGGTTTATTTGAAAGCACTAGCTTTCGGAACGCTGGTCCTTCATCGGGTGGCTGTTGAACAGGACCATAAGACACAGAATTTATAGCAAAGGGTTATAGTGTCATGCAGCTGAAATAGACAGTAACCTGGTGTTGTGTGATTTTCAATTTTGTCCACCCCTGACCAACCCTGGCTCCTCCACTTCAGAATCAAAGTCTCAACTTTCAGAATTGCCAGTGTCCACTCCCTCCATTGTCACAGAGTCATAGAGATGTACAGCATGGAAATAGACCCTTTGGTCCAACTTGTCCATGCCGACCAGATATCCCAACATAATCTAGTCCTATTTGCCAGCACTTGGCCCATATCCCTCCAAACCCTTCCTATTTATATAGCCATCCAGGTGCCTTTTAAATGTTGCAATTGTACCAGCCTCCACCACTTCCTCTGACAGCTCATTCCACACACGTACCACCCTCTGAGTGAAAAGGTTGCCCCTTAGGTCCCTTTTAGGTCTTTCCTCTCTCACCTTAAACCTATGCCCTCTAGTTCTGGACTCCCCCACTCCAGGGAAAAGATCTTGTCTATTTATCCTATCCACGCCCCTCATGATTTTACAAATCTCTATAAGGTCACCCCTCAGTCTCCAACACTCCGGGAAAACAGCCCCAGCCTATTAGTACCAGAAAAGGGCAGGAATAACACGAGAAGACTGGAGCATAGCAAATGTGGTTCCCCTGTTTGAGAAGGGGAGTAGAGACAACCCTGGAAATTATAGACCAGTGAGCCTTACTTCAGTTGTGGGTAAAGTGTTGGAAAAGGCTATAGAACATAGAACATAGAACAATACAGCGCAGTACAGGCCCTTTGGCCCTCGATGTTGCGTCGATCCAAGCCCACCTAACCTACACTAACCCACTATCCTCCATATGCCTATCCAATGCCCGTTTAAATGCCCATAAAGAGGGAGAGTCCACCACTGCTACTGGCAGGGCATTCCATGAACTCACGACTCGCTGAGGAAAGAATCTATCCCTAACATCTGTCTTATACCTACCACCCCTTAATTTAAAGCTATGCCCCCTCGTAATAGCTGACTCCATATGTGGAAAAAGGTTCTCATGGTCAACCCTATCTAAACCCCTAATCATCTTGTACACCTCTATCAAGTCACCCCTAAAAGAGAGAGGATTTATAATCATCTCAATAGGAATAAGTTGATTAGGGACAGGCAGCACCTTTTTGCGAAGGGTAGGTCGTGCCTCACAAGCCTTATTGAGTTCTTTGAGAAGGTGATCAAACAGGTGGATGAGGGTAAAGCCATTGATGTGGTGTATATGGATTTCAGTAAGGCGTTTGATAAAGTTCCCCACGGTAGGCTATTGCACAAAATACAGAGGCATGGGATTGAGGGTGATTTAGTGGTTTAGATCAGAAATTGGCCAGCTGAAAGAAGACAGAGGATGGTGGTTGATGGGAAATGTTCATCCTGGAGCTCAGTTACCAGTGGTGTACCGCAAGAATCTGTTTTGGGTCCACTGCTGTTTATCATTTTTATAAACGACCTGGATGAGGGCATAGAAGAATGGGTTAGTCCATTTCCGGATGACACTAAGGTCAGTACAGTTGTGTATAGTGCTGAAGGATGTTGTAGTTGCAGAGGGACACAGAGAAGCTGCAGAGCTGGGCTGAGAGGTGGTAAATGGAATTTAATGCAGAGAAGTGTGAGGTGATTCACTTTGGAAGGAGTAACAGGAATACAGTGTACTGGGCTAATGGTAAGATTCTTGGTAGTGGAGATGAACAGAGAGATCTCAGTATCCATGTACATAGATCCCTCAAAGTTGCCACCCATGTTGATAGGGCTGTTAAGAAGGCATACGGTGTGTTAGCTTTTATTGGTACAGGGATAGAGTTTTGGAACCATGAGGTCATGCTGCAGCTGTACAAAACTCTGGTGCGGCCGCACTTGGAGTATTGTGTACAGTTCTGGTCACCACATTATAGGAAGGATGTGGAAGCATTGGAAAAGGTTCAGAGGATTTACTAGGATGTTCCCTGGTATGAAGGGAAAGTCTTATGAGGAAAGATTGTGTGACGTGAGGCTGCTTTCGTTAGAAAGACCAATAACGGAAAGCATACCAAACATCATTTTCACTTTCCGATCTACTTGCGACTCTATTTTCAAGGAGTTATGACCCTGCACTCCAAAGTCTCTTTGTTCAGCAGCACTCCCTAGGACTTTACCATTAAGTGTATAAGTCCTGTAGTGTCTCGCACTTATCTAAATTAAACTCCATCTGCCACTTCTCAGCCCATTGGCCCATCTGATCAAGATCCCTTCTTCGCTGTCCACTACACCTCCAATTTTGGTGTCATCTGCAAACTTACTTACTATACCTCTTATGCTCACATCCAAATCATTTATATAAATGTCAAAAAGTAGTGGACCCAGCACTGATCCTTGTGGCACTCCACTGGTCACAGGCCTCCAGACTGAAACACAACCCTCCACCACCACCCTCTGTCTTCTACCTTTGAGCCAGTTTTGTATCAAATGGCTAGTTCTCCGTGTATTCCATGAGATCTAACCTTGCTAATCAGTCTCCCATGGGGAACCTGGTCGAACGCCCATCTGAAGTCCATATGGATCACATCTACTGCTCCGCCCTCATCAATCCTCTTAGTTATTTCTTCAAAAAACTCAACCAAGTTTGTGAGACACGATTTCCCACGCATAAAGCCATGTTGACTATCCCTAATCAGTCTTTCCTTTCCAAATACATGTACATCCTGTCCCCCAGGATTCCCTCCAACAACTTGCCCACCACTGACGTCAGGCTCACTGGTCTATAGTTCCCTGGCTTGTCCTTACCACCCTTCTTAAACAGTGGCATCAGGTTAGCCAACCTCCAGTCTTCTGGCATCTCACCTGTGACTATTGATGATACAAATATCTCAGCAAGAGGCCCAGCAATCACTTCCCTAGCTTCCCACAGAGTTCTAGGGTACACCTGATCAGGTCCTGGGGATTTATCCAATTTTTTTGCATTTCAAGACATCCAGCACTTCCTCCTCTGTCATATGGACATTTTTCAAGATGTCACCATCTATTTCTCCACATTCTATATCTTCCATGTCCTTCTCCACAGTAAACACTGATGCAAAATACTCGTTTAGTATCTCCCCCATCTCCTCCGGCTTCACACAAAGGCCGCCTTGCTGATCTTTGAGGGGCCCTATTCTCTCCCTAGTTACCCTTTTGCCCTTAATGTATTTGTAAAGAACCTTTGGATTCTCCTTAACCCTATTTGCCAAAGTTATTTCATGTCCCCTTTTTGCCCACGTGATTTCCCTCTTTATACTTTTCTAAGGATCCAATCAATCTATCCTGTCTATACCTGACATTGTTTCCTTCTTTTTCTTAACCAAACCCTCACTTTCTCTGGTTATCCAGCATTCCCTACACCTACCAGTCTTTCCTTTCATCCTGACAGGAATACTGTATACTGTCTTGGGACTCTCATTATCTCATTTCTGAAGGCTTCCCATTTTCGAGCCGTCCCTTTACCTGCAAACAGCTGCGCACAATCAGTTTTTGAAAGTACTTGCAGAAAACTGTCAAAATTGGCCTTCCTCCAATTTAGAACTTCAGCTTTCAGATCTGGTCTATCATTTCCCATCACGATTTTTCCTTAATCAAACTAGTCCCATTTGCCTGTGTTTAGCCCAAATCCCTCTCAACCTTTCCTATCCACGTACCTGTCCAAATGTCTTTTAAGGAGAAAGTGAGGACTGCAGATGCTGGAGATCAGAGCTGAAAATGTGTTGCTGGAAAAGCACAGCAGGTCAGGCTGCATCCAAGGAACAGGAGAATCGACGTTTCGGGCATCAGCCCTTCTTCAGGAATGAGAAAAGTGTGTCCAGCAGGCTAAGATAAAAGGTAGGGAGGAGGGGCGTTGGGAATGCGATAGGTGGAAGGAGGTCACGGTGAGGGTGATAGGCCAGAGTGGGGTGGGGACGAAGAGGTCAGGAAGAAGATTGCAGGTTAGGAAGGCGGTGCTGAGTTCGAGGGATTTGACTGAGACAAGGTGGGGGGAGGGGAATGAGGAAACTGGAGAAATCTGAGTTCATCCGTTGTGGTTGGAGGGTTCCCAGGCGGAAGATGAGGCGCTCTTCCTCCAACCGTTGTGTTGCCATGGGCTGGCGATGGAGGAATCCAAGGACCTGCATGTCCTCAGTGGAGTGGGAGGGGGAGTTGAAGTGGGCTACGGGGTGGTTGGGTTGGTTGGTTGGTCCGGGTGTCCCAGAGGTGTTCTCTGAAACGTTCCGCAAGTAGGCTTTTAAACATTGTAACTGTACCACTTCCTCTGGCAGTCCATTCCAAACCATTGGCCACTTCCATCTAGAAGGACAAGGGGAGCAGATAGATGAGAACCCCACCCCCTGCAAGTTCTCCTCCACTCACTATCCCGACTGTGGAAATATATCACCGTTCCTTCAGTGTCGCTGGGTCAGAATCCTGGAATTCCCTCCCTAAGGGCATTGTGGGTCAACCCACAGCACATGGACTGCAGCGGCTCAAGAGGGCAGCTCACCCCCACCTTCTCAAGGGGCAATTAGGGATGGGTAATAAATACTGGGCCCAGCCAGCAATGCCCACATCTCACCAAATGAATACATTTTTTAAAATATGCGCCACCCTCTGTGTGAAACAGTTGCCTCTCAGGTCCCATTTAAATCTTTCCCCTCGCACCTTAAACCTATGCCCTCTAGGTTTGGAGTCACCTCTCCTAGGGAAAAGACCTTGGCTATCCATGCCCCTCATGATTTTATAAATCTTTATAAGGTCACCCCTCAGCCTCCTACACTCCAGGTTAAATGTCCCAGCCTATCCAGCCTCTCTGTGTAACTCAAACCCTCCACTCTTGGTAACATCCTTGTAAATCATTGTTGAATCCTTTCCAATTTACTAACATCCTCCCTGTACAGGGGAAACCAGAATGGTATGCAGCACTCCAAATGTGGCCTCACCAATATCTCTTACAGCTGTAACATGACGTCCCAGTACCTGTACTCAATGCTGGCCGACCAAAGCAAGCAAACCAACTGACTTCTTCACCTGTGGATCAGTGACGCCACACTCAAGGAACTCCGTACTGCAGCCCTAGAGTTCGATAACACTCTCTAGGGCCCTAACCATTTGTTGTATAAGTCCTGCCCTGATTTGCCTTACCAAAATGCAACACCTTATAGTTATCTAAATTAAGCTCTATTTGCCATTCCTTGGCCCACTGGCCCAGTTGATCAAGGTCTCATTGTACTCTGAGATAATCCTCTTCACTGTCCACTAGAGCCATAGAGATGTACAACATGGAAACAGACCCCTCAGTCCCACACATCCATGCCGACCAGTTATCCTCACCTAATCGAGTCCCATCTGCCAGCACTTGTATGGGTGGTAGGGTAGCTCAGTGATTAGCACTACAGCCTCACAGCATCAGGGACCTGGGTTCGATTCCAGCCTTGGTTGACTGTCTGTCTGGAGTTTGCACATTCTCCCCGTGTCTGTGTGGGTTTGTTGCAGTTTTCACCCACAGCCCAAAAGTATGCAGGTTAGGGTGGATTGGCCATGCTAAATTGTCCCACAGTGCCCAGGGATGTGCAGGTTAGGGTGCATTGGCCATGCTAAATTGTCCCATAGTGTCCCCATGCTAAATTGTCCCACAGTGCCCAGGGATGTGCAGGTTAGGGTGCATTGGCCATGCTAAATTGTCCCACAGTGCCCAGGGATGTGCAGGTTAGGGTGGATTGGCCGTGCTAAATTGTCCCATAGTGTTCAGGGATGTGCAGGTTAGGGTGCATTGGCCATGCTAAATTGTCCCATAGTGCCCAGGGATGTGCAGGTTAGGGTGGATTGGCCATACTAAATTATCCCATAGTGTCCAGGGATGTGCAGGTTAGGGTGCATTGGCCATGCTAAATTGTCCCACAGTGCCCAGGGATGTGCAGGTTAGGGTGGATTGGCCGTGCTAAATTGTCCCATAGTGTTCAGGGATGTGTAGGTTACTTGCATTAGTCAGGAGTAAATGTAGAGTAATAGAGTAGGAGAATGGGTCTGGGTGGGTTACTTTTCAGAGGGTCAGTGTGGACTTGTTGGGCAGAAGGGCCTGTTTCCACATTAGGCATTCTAGGATTTCTACACCACCTCTTTTGCTGTAATCCACAAATTTACTAACCATTCTTCCTTTCTTCAAATCCTTTATTCCTGATGAAGGGCTTTTGCCCGAAACGTCAATTTTACTGCTCCTCGGATGCTGCCTGAACTGCTGTGCTCTTCTAGCACCACTAATCCAGAATCCAAATCATAGTTGGGTTGTTACTATTTCAAGGGATGCGGGTGAAGACCAGCCTTTGCTGCCTGGGGTGATTGGAACAATGTCGGCCTGTTGGACCTTGTTGAATATAAGTTCCCTGATTGGGGCTGTTAACCTGGTCCAATCAGGGAGTCCTGGCTGACAGAGAGAAACAGGAGTGTAGCCGACCTGCCTGTCCCTCTTCCATGGTTATGTTAGAGCCCGGGTGTCTCTGGAGAAGGAGCACGAGGTATCTACCGACACCCTGGAGTTGTTCAGGGAGAGGTGGGCACCGCAGGGAGTGGAGTGTATTATTTCCCCCTCCAACCCTGGCCTCTCCTTCACTGTTTGATCATGCCGCATTGCCCTTTGATGTGAAGGGCACTGCTTGTCACTGGCCACTCGGGTGTTTCCTTTCTTCCTGGTGGTGGAAAATGAATAAAGATTTACACCCTTGTTTTTTTAAAAAAAAGCAGGACTGTCAGGGCTTCTTTTCACTCCAGGGGCTGGTTCTGAGCGAGCTGGGTCAGTGGCATGTGTAAACAAAAGGTGACTTGGTGATGGGATACCAGCCTTTGTGGAGGTATTTCACTGCCCGTCCCTAATTGCCCTCACACAGTTGCTCAGCCATTTCAGAGGGCAGTTAACAGTCAATCAGATTTGCTGTAGATCTGGGGTCACACGTAGGCCCCGACTGGGTTAGGACAGGAATCCTTCCTCCATAAGGTGACATCAGTGACCCAGATGTGTTTTCACAGTTGATGACAGTTTATCACCGAGACGAGCTTTCAATTGGCACGGCTTTGGAATTGAGTAACTGGTTTGGTAACATTCCCCCATTAAAAGCTGTCAATGCAGGATGGTCTCTGACAGACATCACAGGGCGAAGGTGTGGCACCCAGATGAACAAGCTGATCTATTTTTTTCACAACGAGGATGTTTGCGATAATTGCACACCCACATTTAATACAGGCAGTGCCTCTCATTAAATTCGGGTGTGCAATTATCACAAACATTCTCGTTGTGAAAAAAATAGATCAGCTTGTTCATCTGGGTGCCACACCTTTGCCCTGCGATGTCTGTCGGAGACCATCCTGCATTGACACTCTGCAGCTCATCACACTTCATCTGACAGGCCCTCCTGACCTCTTCCCAACAAACTACCTGCATTCGGATAGCACATTTAACTGAGTGAACCGTCACGAGACACTTTTGCAGGAATTTTAACCCGATTCCGGCAGGAAAGGTGACCCAAAGGGGCAACATTCAAGAAACGTCACAAGAGAGGGAGGGAGGACATTACAGAGTAACAGGACACTCATCTGAGAGGGGACGGAATTTCATCTCCCAGAGGGTACTGAACCTGTTGAATCCTCTACCCCAGACAGGTGTGGAGGCTAGATCACTGAAAGGATTTAAAGGAGAAGGAGGTAGATTTTGTTTTGACATAGCATGGAGCTAAGGGATACAAGGAGTTGGCACAGAAAAGGAATTGAGGCTTGGGAAGATCAGCCATAATCGTATTCAATAGTAGGGCAGTGTTGAAGGGCTGAATGGTCTATTCTTGATCCTTTTGCTTATACCCCAACAGAATTCCAGAGCCCCATAGAGTGACAGAGATGTACAACACGGAAACAGACCCTTTGGTCCAACTTGTCCATGCCAAGTAGATATCCTCACTTAATCTAGTCCCATTTGCTAGAAAATGTCCCAGCTCTCTCTGAAGCTTTCCGAGTCATATACCCATCCAGATGCCTTTTAAATGTTGCAATTGTACCAGCCTCCACCACTTCCTCTGGCACCCTCTGTGTGAAAAGATTTCCCCTCAGGTCTCTTTTAAATCTTTCCCCTCTCACCTTAAACCTATGGCCTCTGGTTTTGGACTTCTCTACACTGGGGAATCACCCTATCCATAGCCCTCAATGATTTTATAGATCTCTATAAGGTCCATTCATCAGTCTAATAACATCTGGGAAGAAGCTGCTCCTGAACCCACTGGTACATGTGTTCAGGCCTCTGTATCTACTGCCTGATGGAAGAGGCTTTAGGAGAGCATTCCCAGGGTGTAATGGGTCTTTGATGATGTTGGCAGCCTTTCTGCGGCAGCGAGCCGTGTAACTGGAATCGGTGGATGGGAGGTTGGCTCCTGTGATGGTCTGGGCTGTACACACCACCTTCTCTGGTTTCTTACAGTCCTGGGCAGAGCAGTTCCCATTAGGCACCCAGACAGTACACATCTGGAAAAGGTGATGAGGGTTCGTGTGGCCATGCTGGATTTCCTGAGCTGCCTGAGGATGGAGAGGCATTGTCGTGCCTTCTTGACCGTTCCCATTGACGTGGGAATTCCTGGACGGGTCCTTCGTTATCGTCACTCTGAGGAACATGGCGCTCTCCACCCCCTCAACCTCCGCTCCGTTGATGTAGATGGGGGTGTGCTCTCCTCCCGTCTTTCTGAAGCTAACAATCAGTTCTTTAGATTTGCAGATGTTGTGAGAGAGGTGGTTCTCATTGCACCACCTCACCAAGCCCTCTATCTCCTTTCTATATCCTGACCTGTCGTTCTTTGATATCTGCCCAACTACGGTGGTGTCAGCGGTGAACTTGGAGGTGACATTTGTTCAGAAGTTGGCAACAGTGGTGGGTGTACAGGGAGTAGAGTACCGAACTGAGGACGCATCTTTGAGGGGCTCCAGCATTGAGGGTCATTGTGGAGGAGGTGCAGTTCCCTATCTTCACTGTGGGTCAGGAAGCTCAGGATCCAGTTGCAGAGGGCGGAGCCAAGACCTAGATCTTGGAGGTTTGACATCAGTCTGGAGGCGTTAATGGTGTTGAAGATGGAGCTGTAGTTGATGAGCAGGAGTCTGACTTGGGGGCCTTGTCCAAATGTTCCAGGGATGAGTGTAGGGCTAGGGAAATGGTGTCCCCTGTGGACCTGTTAGATGGGTAGGCAAATTGGAGAGGATTGAGACAGGCTGGGAGATGAGAGTTGATGTGGACCATGACCAACCTCCCGAAGCACTTCATGATTATGTAGGCCAGAGCCACTGGGCAGTACTCACTAAGGCACATTGCATGTGCTTTCTTAAGTACTGGGATGATGCTGATGTTCTTGAAGGAGATGGGAACTTCAGCTTGTTGGAGTAAGAGGTCAAAGATATGAGTGCTTGGCTGGGGACTCCAGCCGGCCCATCGCTTTCCTTGGGCTGAATCCCAGGAAGACCAAGCAGAAGTGGGTCCTGCAGACGCTGGAGATTAGAGTCAAAAGTAGAGTGGTGCTGGAAAAGCGCAGCATCCGAGCAGCAGGAAAAATTGACGATTCGAGCAAAAGCCCTTCATCAGGAATGGTGAGGGGCTTTTGTTCGAACGTTGATTTTCCTGCTGTTCGGATGCAGCCTGACCCGCTGCACCTTTCCAGCACCACTCTACTCTTGACTCCCAGGAAGACCAATCTGACGTCTGCAGCAGTGACAGGGGTGTTGGGGTAGGTGGCACCATGTGGAGATTCTGCTTGTATCGAGTATAGAAGACATCAGGGAGGGACATGTCTTCCAGAGGAAGTGGTGGATGTGGGAACAGCTACAACATTTCAAAGACATTTAGATAAGTCCATGAATAGGGAAGGTTTGGAGGGATATGGGCCAGGAGCAGGCAGGTGGGACTAGTTTAGTTTGGGATTATGGTCAGCATGGACTGGGTGGACCAAAGGGTCTGTTACCAAGCTGTATGATTCTATGATGTCCTGGGATTCCTTCCAAACCTGAGAGAGTGAACACTTTGGAGCATGGCCGTGTGCTCTTTACTCAGTCTGGCATTCTAAACGGGAGCTACGTTCCACATTGGGCCTGGCATAACAATTAAACACATTTAATAATCTGCTGGAAAAGCTCAGCGGATCTGGCAGCATCTGTGCAGAGAAATCAGAGTTAATGTTTCAGGTTCAGGTGACCGTTCCTCAGAACTCATTCATTGACTCCATCTCCCTATCTACTTAGGGGTGGCACGGTGGCTCAGTGGTTAGCATTGCTGCCTCACAGCACCAGGGACCCGGGTTCGATTCCAGCCTCAGGTGACTGTCTGTGTGGAGTTTGCACCTTCTCCCCGTATCTGTGTGGGTTTCCCCTGAGTGCTCCAGTTTCCTCCCACAGTCACAAAGACGTGTGGGTCAGGTGAATTGGCCATGCTAAATTGCCCATAGTGCTAGGTGCATTAGTCTGGGGAAATGTAGGAGAATGGATCTGGGTGGGTTACTCTTCGGAGGGTCAGTGTGAACTTGTTGGACTGAAGGGCCTGTTTCCACACTGCAGGGAATCTAATCTACTTGTAACAGAAATTGCTGGACAAGCTTGGCAGTTCAGGCAGGAGAAATCAGAGTTAACCTTTTGGGTTGAATGACTGGACTTGAAACATTAACTCTGCTTTCTCTCCACAGACCCTGCCAGACCTGCTGAGCTTTTCCAGCAATTTCTGTTTTTGTTTCTGATTTCCAGCATCTAGAAATTTTTTTTTAATGGTTTTCACATTTAAAAGTCAGTTTGAAGTTCCATAGTGATACTTGAGAAGAACTGAAGCCTTCCAATTGTTGTTTTCAGAATAATACTGATTTCCGAACCAAAGGAAGGGTATCTTGTGTCTCTCCCCTGAGATCAGGAGGTTTGGTTTCAAGACCCCTCCTGCTCTAGGAAGTACGAAATAAAATGCTGAACAGGTTGGCGAGGAAAAATAGGTCAATAAATTTGAAAAAAAACAAGGGAGAAAGGAGTTGCACTGCAGGCAATTAGGATTTGGAAAGTGCTGGCTGGGTGGAGGCAGGTTCATTTGTGGCTATCAAGAGGAATTTGGATAATTTCCTGCAGAGGTTTAAAATGAGGTTAGATAATTACTTGATTAAGAAATCATTGGGCTGAATTGCGACAGTGATACAAACAAAGCGAATATTCATCGTTTGCAATATTGTTGCAAACAAGCCTTAAAAATATTAGCAGAATCTCACAATTATATTAGCTTCAGGTATGGATAATTATGTGCAAAATGCAGTCTCTTTAAAGTACATTTTTGAAATGCAGTCTGCATTCTGGATTAAAGTCCATGAGACATAGGAACAGAAGTAGACCATTCAGCCCATCAACTCTGCTCTGCCATTCAATGTGATCACGGCTGATCTGATAATCCTCAACTCCACTTTCCTGCCTTTCTCGCATAACCCTTGAATTGAGTGCATTTTCCACCATTTATGTACTATTCATGAGTTTACCAAGTGTGGATCACACTGTCCCACAGTCATGGAGTCATAGAGATGTACAGCACGGAAACAGAACCTTCGGTCCAACTTGTCCATGCCGATCAGATATCCCAACCCAATCTAGTCCAACACCCAGCCCATATCCCTCCAAGCCCTTCCTGTTCATATACCCATCCAGATGCCTTTTAAATGTTGCAATTGTACCAACCTCCACCAGTCAATTTGTTCTGTACCTTACTTCTCAAATTATATATTAGCTCCTTAATTCCGTCATACAATTACTTTTGCACGGTTATAGCCAAAGAGCCCCATGACCCTTCTTCCACCGGATCTGAAATGTTAACTGTGCTTCTCTCTCTCCACAGGTGCTGCCAGACCTGCTGAGTTTCCCCACCAATTTCTGTTTTTATTTCAGATTTCCAGCATCTGCAGTTATTTATTTTACCTATGACACATATTCAATGTACTGATTGCGTCAAAATTCTTAAAACACAGCTATTGGAAAGCTGTCGTTAAACATGAAAGGGTTCAGAAACAACTTAAAATGATGTTGCAGGGATTGGAGGATTTGAGCTACAGGGAGAGGTTGAATAGGCTGGGGTTGTTTTCCCTGGAGCATCGGAGGCTGAGGGGTGACCTTATAAAGGTTCATAAAATCATGAGGGGCATGGATAGGATAAATAGGCAAAGTCTTTTCCCCAGGGTGGGGGAGTCTAAAACTAGAGGGCTTAGGTGAGTGGGGAAAGATTTACAACTTTTTCACACAGAGGGTGGTGCGTGTATGTAAAAGCTGCCAGGGGAAGTAGTAGAAGCTGAAACAATTACAACACAGCACGGCATGGCATGGTGGCTCAGTGGTTACACAGTGCCAGGGACCCGGGTTCGATTCCAGCCTCGGGCACTGTCTGTGTGGAGTTTGCACATTCTCTGTGTGTCTGCGTGGGTTTCCTCCGGGTGCTCTGGTTTCCTCCCACAGTCCAAAGATGTGCAGGTTAGGGCTAAATTGCCCATAGTGTTAGATGCATTAGTCAGAGGGAAATGGGTCTGGGTGGGTTACTCTTTGGAGGGTCAGTGTGGACTGGTTGGGCCGAAGGGCCTGTTTCCACACTGTAGGGAATCTAATCTAAAAGGCATCTGGATGGGTATATGAATAGGAAGGGTTTAGAGGGACATGGACCAAGTGCTGGCAAATATGACTAGGATTTGGGATATCTGGTCGGCATGGATGAGTTGGACTGAAGGGTCTGTCTCCGTGCTGTACATCTCTATGACTCAATGACTGCTCTCACAATAGAGACTGATGGTGAGTTTAATCTGAGAGTCACCAGGCCTCAGGTAAGGGGAGAGGTCACGAAGATGGGACTTGCACGACGATCTCAGCTTTGCCGAAAAACTTTATATCTCCCTCAAGTGTAGAAGGATCACTTTGAAGAAGAAAATTATGAACGGTTTGATTTGGCAAAGGAGGGGAAAATGAAAACCAGTGACCAGACCACACAGAAATAACACATGACACAAAGCTGATGGGGCGTGTTTTTATTTTAACTCAGTGAGTTGTTACAATCCGGAAACTTCCATTTGAAAGGGTCGTGAAAGTAGATTTGAGTCGTGACACGCAAAAAGAATTGGTTCTGGACATAATAAAAGGGAACATTACAGGGCTGGAAGGAACAAATCAATGACCGGTCAGGGATCTACCACAGTGGCTCAGTGGTTAGCACTGCTGCCTCACCTCCCTAGAGACCTGGGTTTGATACTAGGCTTGGACAACCGTCTGCGTGGAGTTTCCTCCCACAGTCCAAAGAAATGCAGCTGTGCTAAATTGCATGCAGTATCCAGGGATTTGCATGCTCGGTGGGTTAGCCATGGGCAATGCAGGGATAGGGTGGGATGCTCTTTGGAGGGTTGTTATGAGCTGCTTCCACACTGTGGGGATCCTATGATTCAGCACAGCGACGATGGGCTAATGTCTCTAAAGCTATACAACTCTAAGATAGACTCAATCTTTTGTCTCTACATTGGTCTGCAGAGGTTGGGCAGGAAGACAATAAACTATAATTTGACCTCAGGAAATCTGAAAAGGTATCAGCAATTTTTAAAGTC
Organism: Chiloscyllium punctatum; assembly: GCF_047496795.1. Taxonomy (NCBI): domain Eukaryota; kingdom Metazoa; phylum Chordata; class Chondrichthyes; order Orectolobiformes; family Hemiscylliidae; genus Chiloscyllium; species Chiloscyllium punctatum. Next base: position 74,996,700 of record NC_092767.1, read on the forward strand.
AACTGAAGGTGATAACAGTTCAGTTAACAAAACATGAATGCACTCATATTTTCATTTCTCTCCTATTTATTCTTTCATGGGGTGCGGGAATTCCTAGCTTTTTATTCGACATTGAACTAGGTCAGAGGTCTTTCAACACCAGGCTACAGTCCAACAGGTTTATTTGAAATCTGGAGTACTGTGTCCAGTTCTGGTCATCCAGTTATAGGAAGGATATTATCAAGCTGGAGAGGGTTCAGAAGAGATTTACCAGGATGTTGCCGGGTTTGGAAGGTTTGAGTTAAACAGGAAGGCTGGATAGGCTGGGACTTTTTCCACTGGAGTGTAGGAGGTTGAGAGGTGACCTGATAGAAGTTTATAGAATAATGAGTAGTAAAGATACAGTTAATGCTCGGATGGAGGATTTCAAGACTTGGGGGCACATTTTTAGGGTGAGAGGAGAGAGATTTAAAAAAGACATAACGGGCAAATTCTTTACAGAGAGTGTTTTGTGTGTGGAACGAACTTTCAGAGGAATTGATGGACAAGGGTACAGTGACAACGTTTAAAAGACATTTGGATGAGTACATGAATAGGAAAGGTTTGGAGAGATACGGGCCAGGAGCAGGCAGGTAGGAACTAGTTTAGTTTGGGATTATGGTCGGCATGGACTGGTTAGACTGAAGGGTTTGTTTTTGGCTGACTGACTCTAGGACTCTATGTCCCTAAATAAATCTGATTATCAGTGATATGACCACACCACTATTTCTCTCAGGGAGAGCAAATTTATTGCAAATATTGTTTGAGAAACACGCCAAAACAGCTAACATATGTGTTTAGCTTGGCTTGTCTCTGTGCCAGAGAGAACAACGTACCTACGCCTTTGATTGGAATGTTTTAATCTAGAATGTGCTTTATTTTCTCTGTGTGAGACAATTTACAGAGGCCCAGTTTGTTTGTTCCACTTGAGTCAAGAGATTCCCCAACAGTAGGAGTTGAACAGAAGGAGGGATTGTGTTTATAAAGTCCAGCCTCAAATGGTCTCATAAGCATCGCCTTTACAATTCTACCCTGTGTGCCCTGGCCAATATTCCTCACTTCAACCAGTAAAAACAACAAAACTAAATCTGAAAGAACTCCGGATGCTGGAAATCAGAAACACAAAAACAGAAAATGCTGGAAAAGCTCAGCAGATCTGGCAGCATCTGTGGAGAAAGCAAAAGGTCGACCTTTCCTTCTTGAGAACTCAAAGTTGGGTTTCTGCCCAGTTTCTGTTTTTGTTTCAGATTTCCAGCATCTGCAGATATTTGCTTTTCTTTGGCCCACTGCCCACCTTCTTTACAAAGACACATCCCAAACAGAAACTGGACAAAGGACTCTTCCCAACAGAGCCTTCTCTCTCCAGTCCCTCCTCATTCAACAATGAGTCAGAGGGGCATACAGCACAGATACAGACCCTTCATTCCAATTCATCCAGGCCGACCAGATATCCTAAAATAGTGTCATTGGCCAGCATTTGGCCCATATCCCTCCAAACCCTTTGTATTCATATATTCCACCCAGATGCCATTTAAATGTTGTAACTGTACCATCCTCCACCACCTACTCTGGCAACTCATTCCATACACACACCACCCCCTGCATGAAAAAGTTGCCCCTTAGGTCCCTTTTATATCTTTCCCCTCTCACCCTAAACCTATGCCCTCTAGTTCTGGACTCTCCCACTTCAGGGAAAACACCTTGTCTATTTACCCTATCCATGCCCCTCATGATTTTATAAACCTCTATGAGGTCACCCCTCAGCCTCTGTCGCTCCAGGGAAAACAGCCCCAGTCTAATTGGCCTCTCCCTACAGCTCAAACCCTCCAATTCTGCCAACATCCTTGTAAATCTTTTCTGAACCTTATCAGGTTTCACAATATCCTTCATAGAGCAGAGAGACCAGAATTGAACACAGTATTTCAAAACTGTCCAAACCAATGTCCTGTACAGCCGCAACGTACTTCCCAACTCCTGTACTGAGCAATAAAGCCCGGCAGCATTAGGAAGTGGAGAAGTTGACATTTTGGGTGTAACCCTTCTTGAAACCCTGAAGAAGGGTTAGGTTACATCCAAAATGTTGACTCTTGCACCTCCTGATGCTGCCTGGCTTGCTGTGTTCTTCCAGCTTCCTGCCTGTCTACTTTGGATTCTAACGTCTGCAGTTTTTTTGTCTCTAACTGAGCAATAAAGGCAAGTTTACTAACACCTTCTTCACCATCCTGACTACATGTGACACCACCTACAAGGAACTACGAACCTGCACTCCAAGGTCTCTTTGTTCAGCAATACTCCCCAGGATCTTACCATGTATAAGTGTATAAGTCCTACCCGGATTTGCCTTTCAAAAATGCAACTTTACATTTATCTAAATTAAACGCCATCTGCCATTTCTTGGCCTATTAATCCTTCTGATCAAGGTCCTGCTGTACTCTGAGCTAATCTTCAACACTGTCCATTACACCTCCAATTTTGGTGTCCTTTGCATGACCATAGCCCCTATATTCACATCCAATTAATTTATATTAATGATAACAATCAGTGGACCCAGCAGCACCCTGATGTGCAGAGTGACCTGGGTGTCCTTGTGCTTGAATCACAGAAGGTTGGTGTGCAGGTACAACAGGTAACTAAGAGGGCAAATGGAATTTTGTCCATCATAGCTAAAGGGAGTGAATTTAAAAGCAGCGGGTTTAATGTTGCAGCTGCAGAGAATCCCTACAGTGTGGGGAGAGACCCTTCAGGAGAAAGTGAGGACTGAAGATGCTGGAGATCAGAGCTGGAAAACGTGTTACTGGAAAAGCGCAGCAGGTCAGGCAGCATCCAAGAAGCAGGAGAATCGACATTTCAGGCATAAGCCCTTCAGCCCAGCAAGACCCCACCAAGACTCTGAAGAGTAAACCACCCAGACCCATTCACTTATCCTATTACACACCCGTGACTAATGCACCTAACCTGTACATCCCTGAACACTAATTAACCTAGCCATTTCACATAACCTGCACATCAGTGGAGACTGTGGGAAGAAACCGGAGCACTCGGAGGAAACCCATGCAGACACAGGGAGAATGTGCAAATTCCACACAGACAGTCACCTGAGGCTGGAATTGAACCCAGGTCCCTGGCACAAAGAGGCAGTGGTGCTAACCACTGAACCATCCAGGTCACTCCAGATTTTGAGAACCTCAATCTGATCTCCCACCCCAGTTATACCCTCTTCCACCTGTTGGGCAGAAAATAAAGAAGTTTGAGTACATGTACGCACAGATTCAAGAACAGCTTCTTCCCCTCTGTTCCTAGACTTTAGTATGGATTTCTCAAATGTTAATATTGATCTCTCTCTGTGTTCTCAGTGGCTGTAACACTGTATCCTACACTCTGTTCTGTTACCCTGATGCACTTGTATGGTACGATCTGTTTATAAAGTACATGTGACAACACTTTTCACTGTATCTCTGCACACGTGAAATCAAATCCCCTCTCTGAGTAAAATCTAATTGCACATCTTTGGACTGTGGGAGGAAACCGGAGCACCCGGAGAATGTGCAAACTCCACACAGATGGTTGCCCGAATCTGGAGTCAAACCCAGGTCCCTGGCACTGAGAGGTAGCAGTGCTAACTGCTGAGTCATGGTGCCACCCTGTAGGGCACTGGTGAGGCCACAATTGGTGTACTGTGTGCAGTTTTGGTCTCCTTACTTGAGAAAGGATGTATTGGCATTGGAGGGGGTGCAGAGGAGGGTCACTAGGTTGGTTGGAGTTGAGGGGGTTGGCTTATGAGGATAGACTGAGTAGACTGAGATTATATTCATTGGGATTTAGAAGAATGAGGGGGGATCTTATCAAAACATATAAAATTATGAAGGAAATAGATAGAATACAAACCGAGAAGTTGTTTCCACTGGCAGGTGAAACTAGCACAAGAGGGTAGAGCCTCAAAATGAAGGGTTTCGGACTGAGCCGAGGAGGAACCTCTTCACCCAGAGGGCTGTGAATCTGTGGAACTCCCCACACAATGAAGGAGTTGAGGCTACCTCCTTGAATTTTTAAAGCTAAGGTCGATAGATTTTTGAACAGTAAAGGAATGAGCGGTTATGGTGAGGAGGCGGGTAAGTGGAGCTGAGTCCACAGAAAATCAGCCATGATCTTATTAAACGGGGGAGCAGGCTGGAGGCGCCTAGTTCCTATGTTCTTACATCTGGTCGGCATGGATGGGTCAGACCGAAGGGTCTGTTTCCATGCTGTACATCTCTATGACTCTATGACACTGGACTCTGTCTAGGGTGAGTATAGCCACTAAGACCACTAGATGGATTTACATCCAGATTCAAAATAAATTCACATTTGCCTGAAATGGTGTGGGTGGAGGGCACATATTCAATCCCAGCCGGTCAGGCAGCATCCAAGAAGCAGAAGAATCAACGATTCGGGCATAAGGCCTTCATCAGGAATGCTGACGCAGTAGGGCTTTTGTCCGAAACATCGACTCTCCTGCTCCTCGGATGCTGCCTGACCTGCTGTGCTTTTCCAGCAACACACTCTGGACTCTGATCTCCAGCATCTGCAGTCCTCACTCTCTCCTACACATTCAATCCCACATGGCAACGGTCAGATGCGATGTTTTTTTTAAAGCGTGAAGTATTAATGTGAAATACAGTACTGTGTAGGGGTTGATTTATGCGGCTGGATGCCTGGAATTACAAAGAAATGATTGATATCGTTCAGGCTTTGAAAATTTGACACTCCCGTCCTGGGCTGGTATCATTCCTGATGAAGGGCTTTTGCCCGAAACGTCGACTTCGAAGCTCCTTGGATGTTGCCTGAACTGCTGTGCTCTTCCAGCACCACTAATCCAGAATCATTTCACTGGAGCAATTCCAAGCCAGACCGAGCCACTCGTCAGAGGGTGGGGGATCTCTACTGTAACTACAAGACAGTATTGACCACGATTTGAAAGAAAATATAGATTGATCTGTCCCTGTTTGTATTTTAAGAGTTATTTAGCGTCAGTGTGTGTGATTAACATCAGTAAGAGATACCATGAGAGCTAGGTAATGCCCCGCCTATCCCTCCAGCACCACCCCCGGGGCTGCCTGTGGTCTCGGCCCACCCTCTATAATAGGGAAACATTTCGCATCCCACTCAGTTCAGTGTTGGTTTCAACTATACCGACAAAGTCACTGAGTGCTAGTGCTGGGTTTGAGCCCACGTCCTCTCTACTGCAACAATGGCCCTCCGAATTGAAGTGAAGTACGGGTAAGGTCGAGACTGAGCTGATTCAGTAAGGTTTTGCCCCATTATTCTCCTCTTTCTAAGCAATCTCACCCTGTCTGTTCAGCCGATTCTCTGGTGCTGGAAAAGCACAGCAGGTCAGGCAGCATCTGAGGAGCAGGAGAATCGACGTTTCGGGCAAAAGCCCTTCATCAGGAAATGCCTCTTGTCTTGTTAGTGACTTCACCCTTCCCCGCTCTCTTTTCCCATCTTCCATACATCCCACAACCTCCCCAATCGTTTCTTCCACTACCCTTCTCTCTCTCTCCCCCACCCCACCTCCCGAGGAGAAAACCAGAAACTTCAGTCCCCCTGCAGCTGTAATTATTTGTATTTCTGTGATTGCATTACTGTCTACGCACTCCTTTCCTTTTTTTTAATTTAAAAAATGTATTTTATACAAAACAGAAAATGCTGGAAAACCGCACATCTGGCAGTATCTGGAGAGAGAGTTTGCGAGTCCAGTGACACCTTTCCAGAGACTTTTCTCGTCAACTTCTGTTTTTATTTTAGATCTTCTGCGCTTGTTTGTTTTTCTTTTTCTTCCAGTGTTTTATAAATATCTCGGCTCCCAGCTGCTGAATGTATTTAACGGAAATTCCCCTCTAACTTAATGCGTTTTAAATGTATCAGGGTCAAGTGTCCCGAAGGAGATGAAATCGAGTGACTTGAGACAGCGGTACACCTCTTCGGTCTAATTATAAAAAAAATTACCAATATAGTGACTATAAACCTGTCTCAATCCTGGAGAGAATTATTTAGAAAGTTTTTAAACAAAAAAACTTGGTGTATTTAAAAGGCATCTGGATGGTTATATGAATATGAAGGGTTTGGAGGGATATGGGCCAAATGGGACTGGATTAGGTTAGGATATTTAGCTGACGTGGACAAATTGGACTGAAGGGTCTGTTTGTGCTGTACATCTGACTCTATCCCCTTCCAGTGGAATCACTAGCAAGACAAGCATTTGCTATTCATTCCTAATTGTCCATGAACTGACTGACTCTGGGTAGTTAGGAGTCAATGACATTGCTGTGGGCCTGGAGCCACATATAGGCCAGACCCCCAGATGGCAGATTAGTGTCCTAGTAGAGAAATAGTGAACTAGATGGAGGTTAGAACCATTGTCAAGGGTTATAGAGATGTACAGCATGGAAACAGACCCTTCAGTCCAACCCAATCTAGTCCCACCCGCCAGCACCCGGCCCATATTGCTCCAAACCCTTCCTATTCATATATCTATCCAAATGCCTCTTAAATGTTGTAATTGTACCAGCCTCCACCACATCCTCTGGCAGCCATACACATACCACCCTCTGCGTGGAAAAAGTTGCCCCTGAGGTCTCTTTTATATCTTTCCCCTCTCACCCTAAACCTATGCCCTCTAGTTCTGGACTCCCCGAACCCAGGGAAGAGACTTTGCCTATTTATCCTATCCATGCCTCTCATAATTTTGTAAACCTCTATAAGGTCACCCCTTAGCCTCCAACACTCCAGGCAAAACATCCCCAGCCTATTCAACCTTTCCCTATAGCTCAAATCCTCCAACCCTGGCAACATCCTTGTAAATCTTTTCTGAGCCCTTTCAAGTTTCATAACATATTTCCGATAAGGAGACCAGAATTGCATGCAATAGTGGCCGAACCAATGTCCTGTACAGCCACAACATGGCCCCCCAACTCCTGGACTCAATACTCTGACCAATAAAGGAAAGCATACCAAATGCTGCCTTCACTATCTTATCTACCTGTGACTCCTGGAGTGATGATCCTGCACTCCAAGGCCTCTTTGTTTAGCAACACTCCCTAGGACCTTACCATTAAGTGTACAAGTCCTGCTAAAGTTTGATTTTCCCAAAATGCAGCATCTTGCATTTATCTCAGTTAAACTCCACCTGCTACTCAGCCCATTGGCCCATCTGATCAAGATCCTGTTGTAATCAGAGGTAACCTCCTTCGCTGTCCATGACACCTCCAATTTTGATGTCCTCTGCAAACTTAGTAACTGTACCTCTTATGCTCACATCCAAATCATTTATGTAAATGATGAAAAGTAGTGGACCCTCTCCGATCCTTGTGGCACTCCAGTGGTCAGTCTGAAAAACAACTCTCTTCCACCACCCTCTATCTTTTACCTTTGAGCCAGTTCTGTATCCAAATGGCTAGTTCTCCCTGTATTCAGAGGTCTAACCTTGCTAACCGGTCTCGCATGGAGAACCTTGTTGAATGCCTTACTGACGTCATATAGATCACATCTACCACTCTGCCCTCTCCAATCCTGATATATTTTGAAGTAACAATTAAGTTTGAGACATGATTTCCCATGCACAAAGCCATGTTGACTATCCCTAATCAGTCCTTGCCTTTCCGAATACATGTACATCCTGTCCTTCAAGATTCCCTCCAACAATTTGCCCACGACTGACGTCAGGCTCACAGGTCTATAGTTCCCTGGCTTGTCCTTATGACCTTCTTAAACAGTGGCACCACATTAGCCAACCTCCAGTCTTATGACACCTCACCTGTGACTATCAATGATACAAATACCTCAGCAAGAGGCCCAGCAATCACTTTCCTAGCTTCCCACAGTTCTGGGGTACAACTGATCAGGTGCTGTGGATTTATCCACTTTGTGTTTCAAGACATCCAGCACTTCCCCCTCTGTAATGAACATTTTCAGGATGTCTCCATCTATTTCCCTACATTCTATATCTTCCATGTCCTTCTCCACAGTAAACACTGATGCAAAATTCTCGTTTAGTATCTTTTGTGGCTCCATACAAAGGCTGCCTTGCTGATCTTTGAGGGACCTTATTCTTTCTCTCGTTACCCTTTTGTCCTTGATGTATTTGTAAAAGCTCTTTGGATTCACCTTGACTCTATTTGCCAAAGCTATCTCATGTTCCCTTGTTGCCTCCTGATTTCCCTCTTAAGTATGCTCCTACTGTCATTCAATCTCTCCTGTCTATACCTGATATAGGTTTTCTTTTTTTTTGTGAACCAAACCCTCAATTTCTTTAGTCATCCAGCATTCCCTACACTTACCAGCCTTTCCTTTCACTCTAACAGGAATGTACTTTCTCTGGATTCTAGTTCTCATTTCTGAAGGCTTCCTATTTTCAGCCATCCCTCTACCTGCAAACATCTGCCCCCAATCTGCTTTTGAAAGTTCTTGTTTCATAACTGTCAAAATTAGCCTCCCTCCAATTTTAGACCAGATCTGAAAGTTTAAATTCTATCCTTTTCCATCACTATTTTGAAACTAATAGAATTATGGTCGCTGGCCCAAAAGTGCTTCTCCCACTGACACTTCGATCACCTGCCCTGCCTTATTTCCCAATAGTAGGTCAAGTTCTCTAGTAGGTACATCCACCTACTGAATCAAAATTTTCTTGTACACACTTAACAAATTCCTCTCCATCTAAACCCTTAACACTATGGCAGTCCCAGTCTGTTTGGAAAGTTAAAATCCCCTACCATAACCACTCTATTCTTCCAGATAGCTGAGATCTCCTTACAAATCTGTTTCTCAATTTCCCTCTGACTATTAGGGGGTCTATAATACAATCCTAATAAGGTGATCATCCCTTATTTCTCATTCCATCCAAATAACTTCCTTGGATGTATTTCCAGGAATATCTTCCCTCAGTACAGCTGTAATGCTATCCCTTATCAAAAACACCACTCCCTCCTCGCTTCCTTCCCTTTCTATCCTTCCTGTAGCATTTGTATCCTGGAACATTAAGCTGCCAGTCCTGTCCATCTCTGAGCCATATCTCTGTAATTGCTATGATATCCCAGTCCCATGTTCCTAACCATGCCCTGAGTTCATCAGCCTTCCCTGTTCGGCCTCTTGCTTTGAAACAAATGCAGTTTAATTTCAGTCCTACCTTTTTTGTTCTCTGCTTTTTCCCTGACTGTTTGACTTGCTTCTGTTCTCAACTGTACCAGTCTCCAATTGATCTTTCCTCACTATCTCCCTGGGTTCTTCCTCCTCCTCCCCCCCCCCCACTTTATAATTTAAGTTCTCCCGCGCAGCTCCAGTAAATCTCCCTGCCAGTATTAGTCCCCTTCCAATTCGGATGCAATCTGTCCATGTACAAGTCAATTCTACCCCAAAAGAGATTCCAATGATCCAAAAAAATGTGAATCCTTCTCCCATTCATCTGCTCCTCAGCCATGCATTCTCTGCTCTATCCTCCTATTCCTGGCTTCATTAGCTTGTAGCACTGGGAGTAATCCAGGGGAACAAAGTTTTCAGTGAATTTAAAATTCATGGCCTAAAGAATTGTGCTTATCTCACTAATTTCTTTTCTTCTTGCTGTAGTGACTCCTGAGGTTATGGTACACAGGTAAGCAATTTATAGTCTTTATGTAAAACTGTCAAACTTATTTAGCCAACAATGCAAAAAGTACTGCATTGTTACTACCTATACCCCTATTGAGTTGGTTAGCTTAGTTGGATGGACTTGTAGCTTACAATGCAGAAATGGCAAAAGTGTAGGTTCAATTCCTGCACTGAAGTTACCTTGAAGGACTGTCCTTCTCAAGATCTCTTGCTGAGGCATTGTAATCCACTGGTTAAGCCATCTCATGAAGAAGAGTAACTTTACCTGTCTTCAAGGGCTTCTTAGATTCCAGGAATGAAAATAACGTTTCTCACTGCTGTAAATGCAATGTACAAAATTAAGAGGCTTAACATTGCAGTGCTTTAGAATTTGAGTTGCAAGCTTTAGGGGGAGTGAATTGCATGGAGATAAAGAGAAATTTGCTAATTTTAAAGGGTTTCGCAAATTGTTTAGCCCAGTGAGCAATCTATCAGTTTCTTAACACTGATCAACATTTGGGGCATTGACAGAAATCCAGGGATTTATTAGATCAGCTATGATCGTATTGACTTGTAGAGCAGGTTCAAGGAATCAAAACCACTCCCTCCAGCTCCCACTTCATTAGTAAATGAAAGCCTTTCAGCCTGCTGGCCTGACTCTTCTCAGTGGGTGAGAAATCTTGAGGCAGTCCCTACATTATTTACAGAACAAAACTTGAATTTGTGCTCATCTTCTGTGAACAAACATTGAATATATTTATTTCAAATCAGTTTTAATTTTAATCAGTATTCATAATTTTAAAATACTTTGTTTTAAAAATTAAATCCTTATTGGTGGACAGCAGTGGTTAGCACTGCTGTCTCAGTGTCCAAGACCCAGGTTCAATTCCTGCTTCAGGCAACTGTCTGTGTGGAGTTTGCACACTCTGTTTGCGTGGGTTTCCTCCAGGTGCTCTGGTTTCCTCCCATAGTCCAAAAATGTGCAGGTTAGGTGAATTGGCAATGCTAAATTGCCCATAGTGATAGGCGAAAGGGTAAATGTAAGGGAATGGGTCTGGGTGGGTTGCTTTTTGGCAGGTCGGTGTGGACCTGTTGGGCCGAAGGGCCTGTTTCCACGCTAAGTAATATAATCTAATCTATTTCCTTCTAGTTCCAAAGTCTGAAAAGTGACTTGGAGGCAGAATTTCCAGATCAACTGGAAATCGTAAGTGAAGGCTTGACTGAAAATATTCGGCTTGAGTTGATTGCTATTTAATGTTTCTTTAACTTTGAACTTTTTCTCAAAACAAACACCAGTAATGTCACTTGGACTTCAGTAAATCTCATTGCCTTGATCAAAAATTGACCAGTTAATGTAGTTCTAAAGAATATATCTTTTCTAGCCTAATACCAAGTTCAGGTTGATAACAGTCCTATAAAGTGCCTTGGGTGCTTTCACACCACAACTGCTTATAAATGTAAAGTTTGACTTGCATCTGCCCACTTACAATTAACCTATACAGCACAGACAGATGCCCTTCAGTCCACCTTGTCAATGCCAACTAGGGATCTTGAATTAACCTAGTCCCACTTTCCAGTAGTTGGCCCATCATCCCTCTGAACCCTTCCTATTCACATTCCCAGCTGGATGCCTTTTATAAATGTTGTAATTGTCTGAGACAAAACAAATTTAAATATTTCTGTTGTGGTTCTGTTCACCGAGCTGGGAATTTGTGGTGCAGACGTTCATCCCCTGTCTAGGTGACATCCTCAGTGCTTGGGAGCCTCCTGTGAAACACTTCTGTGATCTTTCCTCCGGCATTTATAGTGATTTGTATCTGCTGCTTCTGGTTGTCAGTTCCAGCTGTCCGTTGCAGTGGTCGGTATATTGGGTCCAGGTTGATGTGCTTATTGATAGAATCTGTGGATGAGTGCCATGCCTCTAGTAATTCCCTGGCTGTTCTGTTTGGCTTGTCCTATAATAGTAGTTTCATGGCTAGTTGATGAAACAACATGACCAGCTATCCTTAGTAGCCACATACTCAGATGACAAGCAACATGAATTCGACTGGGACAACACTACTATTATAGGACAAGCCAAACAGAACAGCCAGGGAATTACTAGAGGCATGGCACTCATCCACAGATTCTATCATTAAGCACATCGACCTGGACCCAATATATCGGCCACTGCAGCGGACAGCTGGAACTGACAACCAGAAGCGGCAGATACAAATCACTATAAATGCCGGAGGAAAGATCAGTGTGTCACAGGAGGCTCCCAAGCACTGAGGATGTCACCTAGACAGGGGACGAACGTCTGCACCACAAATTCCCAGCTCAGCAAACAGAACCACAATGAGTACCTGAGCTACAAATCTTCTCCCAAACTTTAATATTTCTAAACATAGTCTTTACTCGTAGTGCTTTTTAAGTCCCTCATGCTCTCCTTGCTGACTTCTCAGCAGCGTCCTGTAGACAGCACTAACAAAATGGTGTGACAGCTAAAAGTTCTGTGGCTAGAATGTTAAATACTCATTTTAATAAATGCTTTGGTTTCCTTTCGATCTCTTCCACCTGAGTTTTTTGAAAACTAGATTTAACATTACACTGTTTAAAACCAAAGCAAACATTGTGTTAATTTGTAATGTGGCACCAGAGTTTTCAATAGTCTAAAAGGAAATTTCAAATGAGTGGACACCATGTAGATACATGATTCATGTTCTGACAAATTTGCTAAACACTTCAAAACTTTTAAATCAACTTTTAAATCATCCATTGAAACATCTGCTTTTACAATATTGCTGACTCTTTTGATTTTTGCATTTCAAAACCAGGGTCCTCTCCCAGTGTAAGATGTTGATTAACATTATACAAGGTATTCAATTTTTTTTTCAAAGAATGTTGGAGTTGAAGTATTACTTATTTCAATTTGCTCTCTTCAGACTGGAACTAAAGTCTCGGGCAAAACAGATTTTGAAGTTTACTTGCAGGACTCCAAAACACTTCTGCATTCTAAACTGGTTAGTAAATGTTTTTTCTGCCTTTGTACATAGGGGTTCTCCAATGGATTCACAGGATTATGCTGTGTAATCCTTCACTGAGCCGAAGATACCTAGGCTGCTTATTGGGTGTCTACACCTCTCAGAGTTTAAATCTTTTCATTTTCTCCTTGCTGCACTCCTGTTGAACATTTACTTCTGGATTTAGCACAAAAATAGTGCTTAAGCTGACAGGGATGCCTTTTAACTTGCCTCATTAATAAATGACCACAAGTTTGAAATGTGACATATCAACCACTGACTAGAAACAAATGCAATTTTTGAAGAAGCATTGCAATCCCTAAGGTGTGGAAGTAGGCCATTCAGCCCATCAAATCCACAATGACCTTCCAAAAGAACATCCCACCTATCCCTGCAATGCCCAGGCTAATCCACCTAGTCTGCCCATTCCTGGATACTATGCACAATTTAACAATCCACCCTAACCTGCACATCTTTGGTAGGAGGAAACTAAGGAAGACATGGGGCAAACATGGAAATTCAGTCACCCAAGGGTAGAATCAAACCTGGGTCCCTGACATGAGGCAGCAGTGCTAACCACAGCCATCCTGTCTATGAAACTAATCCAAAGTATCAGTTCCAATCCCACCCTGGCAGTTTGACATTCCATATTTACTTTTCAAAACTTTGAATCAAATGTCCAGGACACTTGTCTTAAACATCTGTTTCACAAATGTAGTTTTGAGGATTCTTGATTTGCTTACTCAGACTTCTTGGTTTTTTTTGGAAGGTGTGGTGTTAGCTTTTTGTAGTCAGTCAGTTCTTGACTGACTTTCGGCTAGATGGCAAAAGCACATCAAGAAGAAACCAATACCATTGCAACTGGGGATAGGCAATAAAGACCAACAGACACCTACATGCTGAGGAGTAGTTAAATCCCACTCTTCAGTTATCCAGTGTGTTGCCATGAGTTTTGCATTTTACCATAGACTCACGTATGGATTGATCTCAAAATGCAAATAGACTCCTTATTTTGGCCAAAAACACTTTTCTATTTTCCAAATCTTGTGTATAAGTCAACCCTACTAGATTCCGTTACAAACCTCTTACGAAGGAAACTGCATGTTCCATTAACCCACTTAAACAAAATCACATACATTCATATCGATAACTCTAACTCTATTGGTTGCTGTTTGTTTGTTTACCACATTGTCTTTGGCAGTCTGTCCATGTTAAGTTCCAATTTTAATTGTGCCATTATATCTAAATATAAGTGAGCTATGTTAGCTACATATATCTTCAATTCTTTGACAAATTTGTTAATGTTGCTGAGGTTCATAACTAACAGACAAGAGTAAATGGGAAGGATTTGGAAGAATTTAGCAAGAATGTTTAAGTGTCTTGAACTATCAGAATGTTCATTAAGTGTGCCATTATACCAGGCCATGACTATGTTCAACAGTGTGTTTTGCAGGATTTCAATGAATCTTTGACTTGTTAATTTTTCATACTGGTATCTTTACCCAATAATTGTCTTTACCATAATTCATTGTTTTTCTTTACCTGGGATTGATTGTGATAAATCTAATCTTGCTAAGAATACAATATTTTGAACTGCAGCATGAATTTCAGCACAACTTTTTTTGTCTGTATATTAGTTGACCCTCTAAACTGAACCTTGAATTGAGTATTTTTAACTTATACATGCGTATATAGTGTTTGCAAATTATCTCACTAAGTAATAGAGACTCCCTCATTTTCTCCTGGTGGCGAATGCACTAGAGGACTTCACACTGGCTCACTCCTTCATTATATGCTTATCTAAGTCTAGTTGTGAAAATGTTCCCACGCAAAATATTTTTGATCCAAGCAAACTTTGATAGCCTTGAATGAGTTGTCACTAAATTTTATAGTGACGTTTCTTTAGGCCTTTTATCCACTGGGACGATGCTTCCCAAATTTTTTTTCAATCCCATTTTGAAGCTTCAAAAATTGTCACCTCTCCTTGGCAAGAGGGGGTGGGTAGAAATTGGAAGCCTTTCAGGTGGGGACAAAGTCAGAGCTCCCCAATAGCCATTGATGCTTTTCTATAGAGCTTGTGACCCTCTAGTATCAGCTGGGAACTTCAATGTAAGCCCTGAACCCACCCTAAGGAAGCATTTAACATGATCCATTTCAGAGGTCAGGCTGCAGATGAGTATTTTAGATAGCGTTCAATAAAGGTTCTGGAACTGCAAAATTAATCTTTTCTACTGTCCAAATTGTTTCCTTTTTTAAAAAAATGGTATCTCTTCACTTTCAAAAGATTTTTCATTTTTAAAATAGGGTTGACTTGAGTCTAACATTTTTTCTTCTCAAAACTCATAATATTGATTTGTCTCTCCCCTTCCCAGACCCTCCCTGTATTTCCAGTACATGGTGGAAAAAAATCAGTACTATAAAAATCTAATTTTTAAAAAAAATTCCAAGTTAGAATTGTTTGCTATTTATACACTCTTTCTGTTCCAACTTTAAACTTAATCAACTTTTTACCAATTTAAGAACCATTCCTATGAACCCAGTCAATGAATGCATTTTTTTCTTTTCTCCACAGGCAGGAAATGGCTTTGTTGACAACAGTTCCAAGCTTGACACAATCATTAGAAAAATTCAAGCAGTTCTCGACTCTAACAAAAAGTAAAAGCTGTAATTACATTGGGTGAGACAGCAATTTTAAAACTTGTGGCTAAATATGTTGATTATATTGAGCTGCTGTTTCGGGAAAGTCCAGAGTGGTCACTAACTGGTTAGCACAGGCTATCTAGTGTACAGTCTTTAAAATTGCGTCCCAAGTGCTACTATTTTCTCCCTACACCTCTCGTCCTTGATGTCCACTTTCAAGGAACTCCTTGTGTTGTCACACTGTCCTAATACTGAAGTGGTATTGACTACTTCTGGGTTTGATCATCTCTCTGGCCAGAGAATCGAATTTGTGATTCCGGATTAGTATGTACAGGGGCCAGGGCCAGTGACACTCCACAATTTACCTGGACTGGCTTGGTTTATCTCACAACTAGTACATATGCAAGGGAATTGAATGAAACAAAGGACGAGTCAACATTTTCCTATCAGGACCTTTTTTGGTTTTTTTTTGGATTGTGCAAACACTGCTAACCCTTGACAAATCAAAACCTCACATAAAATGAGACATCTGGTATCATTCCCTCACGTGTAGGAATGACTTAATTATTCCATCATGCTGTGCCATTCTAGATCCGGACCCAAGGGGCAAATTTTTCATGCAGAAGGTAATGCGTGTATGGAATGAGCTTCCAAAGTGGTGGAAGCTGGTAACAATTACAGCTTTTAAAAGGCATCTGGATGATACATGAATAGGAAGGGTTAAGAGGGATAGGGCCAAGTGCTGGCAACTGGGACTAAATTAGGTTAGGCTATCCAGGTGACACATAGTTGGACTGAAGGGGGGAGGGTGAGAAAAGAATTGGAACAATGTCTCTCCAGCAGAGAGCTGGCACAAAGTGGGCTAAATGGCCACAGTCTGTAATACAGCCACTTGCAATCATGGGAAGTATTGTAGGTTAAGTCCAAGTTGGCAATTCACAGGCTGGGCATCTGTGCGTAGATGGAAAATTTGATTAAGTCAATTGTAGTTTTGTTCCTGTAACACTGTCTGATCTGAACGTGCGCTTATTGTTTTCTTTCCTTCCATGCAGTTGAACATCCTTTTGCTTTGTTCACTTCGGCTGAGCACATAATGATGGTGATGGCTGAAATGCCTGCAAAGGCATGGCTGTTTCCTGATGTCTACGTGGGATGTCGCAGTGACTGAAGTTATCTGGGGTTTGGCCTGTGGGTTTCAGTCTTAAAATGTTTCTTTTTATGCTTTGCCACCACACCACAGTGGTGAATTTTCCTCCTGCAATGCAATAGCAAACAATTCAAACAATATTTACCCTTTGAATTAAAGGGCATAGCCATTTTTTAAGCAACCTGCCATATGTTTTCATTTTGTAATCCTTATTAATTAAGAAGCATAACCTGTTAGCACGATAGCCACTTTATTTCTGTAACTGTTTATTTAGAATCTAGCCCATCCCCACAGAACAGTTCCCTAATTCTTTATCAAACTGGTCACTTTGTAAAGCTAGTCTGCAAAATGTGCATTGTCAACCCTACAATCTTAGTCTCCCACAAAGATTAGTCCCCTTTTTACAGGGCTAAACGATAGGGTTTGTAAAGCAGCCGAGATACAAAGTCACAGGGGGAACAATCCTTTGGAAAACTAAAGTTGTAGTGTAAACAGTCTAAAACTTAGCACACAGGTGGCTGTGATGGTAAAATTAACCTTTTTTTGGTTAAATACCAAGACCAATGGTTTGGAAACAAATGTACTGAATGTACTAACCAATTTTAACAAGCAGGTTTGCATTTTGACTTTGCCTGAATTCTACTTCCACTGTGCCACTTGATATTGTATTCAGTTTAAATCTATGAAAATTTAGATCTCCTCTGGCACAATGCCTAGTAATAGTGTGGGTCAGAGAAACAGTCAGCAGGGCACTTTGGTAAATGTTGTTTGATTTGAAGTAATGCAACTTCCACTGGATGGCAGTTTGCTTTGCTGTCTGCCACTTCTGGCCATGTTTATGCTCTCTTCTGGGTAGCTTTAAAGGAATTATTATTGGTGAACTGTATAATCTTAAAAATCAACATTTGTTTTTGAACAACCAGAAGACAGTTTTATTAACCTGTATCTTGAACAACAATAAAAACATTGTTGATTTTACTTGTGTTATCCTTTGTTCACTTGTACAATGTTTTATTTTCTGTAATTGTAGCTGTATTAGTGTGCTTTGTCTTATAGCAGCAAGCTTTGTTCTACCTTTGTGGTTCTAGCAGCAAAACCAGTTAGATTTAAGAAACCTAGCCTTGATTTGCATGTGTTAACAATAAGTAAATGGAGAATCGTGCTCTGAGCTTTAATAGCAAACAAAGCTATTGGGTTTCAAGCTGGTTCTTTTCTCTTTTTCCTTGCCATTCTGTAAGTGAATGTTGGCCAGACCAGCATTAAATCATCCATCCCTAAAACTGCCCTCAGGCCTAGAAGTCAAAGCACTTTGTGGTCTTAAGACATATGTAGGCCAGACCAGGGAAGAATGGCAGTGTTCCCTAAGGGCATTAAGCAAACCAAATGGGGCTTATCTGACAATCAACAACTCATTTGTGGTCATGATTTATACTTTTAAATTCTACCAGACAAAAGTAAGGATTGCAGATGCTGGGGATCAGGTTAGTGGTGCTGGAAAAGTACAGCAGGTCAGGCTGCATCCAAGGAGCTGGAAAAATGTTTCTGGCAGGAGCCTTTCTTCAGGAATCAATCCTTCCTGATGGAAGGGCTCCTGCCCAAAATGTCACTATATTTTTTTCCCCTGCTCCTCATGCTAGAAAAGCACAGCAGGTCAGGTACACCACTCTAATCTTGCCTCTTTAAATTCCACTGCCTGCTAGGGTAGATTTTTGAACCCAGGTCCCCCGAACATTACCTGGATCTCTAGACTAATCTAGTAGTAATGTGATTACCTCAATCTGGTCACAGGCCAAGTCTCCTGTAGCAACCCAGGATAAGGGGAGACAATATGGCTTTCATGTGACATTTAGCCTCTAACTTAATTTCATTTTGTTGGCTTAGATCAGTAAATTTTTTGAAAGGTTGCTAATGCAATAAAATGCAACAAGGATAACATCCACAGAAGTGGAAACCAAATAAGGAGTAGACTAGCAAAACATTTAGCAAATGCCAAAATTGACATACTGCAAAATGCTGACTAGAATTTGTGTTGCAGACGTTTCATCCCCTGTCTAGGTGACATCCTCAGTGCTTGGGAGAACTGCAACAGACAACTGGAACTGACAACCAGAAGCGGCAGAGACAAATCACTATAAATGCTGGAGGAAACATCACAGAAGCGCTTCACAGGAGGCTCCCAAGCACTGAGGATGTCACTGGACAGGTGACAAAACATCTGCACCACAAATTCCCAGCTTGGCAAATAGAACCACAACGAGCACCCGAGCTACAAATCTTCTCATACTTTGAATGTTTTATTTTCCCCATTCCCCAAAATCTTAAATTTGTACAAATCAAGCTGGTGGCAGGTTGGACATCATTTGAGCCCCTGGGCCTGTCTGCTTCTAGTCACCAGCCTGATTATCTCTTCCTCTTGTCTGTGACAGCAGAGGAATGGAGCATTGGCAACCAGTGAAGGAGTCCCTTTAGGGTCCAGTCACCAGCAGCACAAGTAGGGAGTCCTGAGGCCCATTAAAGAATCTGCAGCAGCAGAATGAGGATAAAATTCTTTAAGTATTTTCTCTTATGTGCAATACTTCAGTGTGGCTACAATTGTAACATCTCACTACTGTCTTAATGATTTTTATTGTCACAAATCATTGATTCTTCTTCCCATTAGATTGTTCCTCGTACTTTGTTTTCCTTCCCCAGGTTGTGGAAGTTTGCCAAATCAAATCTCCATCAATTTCCTTTGCTCTAAAAAAATGTTGGCAATCCCAAGTTGATCTCTTATTTTGGGACTAACCTAAACTGGGTATTCAGTATAATCTCCCTGATTTACATACCTAAAACATCTTCATGTAGCTGAGGTTCCTGTATGCATTATCAATCACACCCAATAGGTCCTGCCACTTCTAAAGGTTGACATCTATACCCACAGATCTCCTAGCCTTCAAAGCCTGCTATGGAGTCTATATTGCCTCTCTGTTGAAGTACATCACTTTGCACTTCTCTGCATTAAATTCCATCAGTCATGACTAGCTTATTAGATCTAGTCATAGATGTACAGCATGGAAACAGATCATTCAGTCCAACTTGTTCATGTCAACCAGATATCCCAACGCAATCTAGACCTACCTGCCAGCATCTGGCCCATATCCCTCCAAACCCTCATTCATTATACTCATCCAGATGCCTTTTAAATGTTGCGATTGTACCGGCTTCCAGCAGCTCATTCTGTACATGTACCACCCTCTGTATGAAAGAGTTGTCCCTGAGGTCCCTTTTATATCTGTTTCTCTTTCCACCCCCCCCCCCCCCCCACAAAAACCTATGCCCTCTAGTTCTTGACTCTCCCCCACCCCACAGAAAAGACAGTGTCTATTTATCCTATCCATGCCCCTCATGCTTTTATAAACCTCTACAGTATAAGGTCACCCCTCAGCCTCTGATACACCAGGGAAAACAAGCCCAGCCTTTTCGACCTCTCCCTATAGCTCAAATCCTCCAACCCTCGCAAAATCCTTGTAAATCTTTTCTGAACCCTTTCAAGTTTCACAACATCTTCCTGATAGACCAGAATTGCACGCAATATTCCAACAGTGGCCTAACAAATGCCCTGTACAGCTGCAACATGACCTCCCAACTACTCAATACTCTGACCAATAAAGCAAAGCGTACCAAACAGTCTTCACTAAATCTACTTGTAAATCTACCTGTGTCTCTACTTTCAATGAGCTATGAACCTGCACTCCAAGGTCTCTTTGTTCAGCAACACTCTCTCTAGGACCTTACCTTTAAGTGTACAAGTCCTGCTAAGATTTGCTTTCCCAAAATGCAGCATCTTGCATTTATCTCAACCCCATCTGCCACTTCTCAGCTCATTGGCCAATCTGATCAAGATCCTGTTGTAATTAGAGGTAACCTTCTTTGCTGTCCACTTCACCTCCAATTTTGGGGTAATCTGCAAACTTTCTAACTATACCTCTTAAGCTCACATTCAAATCATTTATATAAATGATGAAAAATAGTGGACTCAGCAATGATCCTTTTGGCACTCCACTAGTCAGTGTGGAATTTTGAAATCGTAATATGTATACCAAGATTGGACTGCTTTTACATGGATGAAAAGCAGTAGTTGTGGCAGTAAGAGCAAGTGAAGACTGCAGATGCTGGAGATCAGACTTGAGAATGTGGTGCTGGAAAAGCACAACAGGTCAGGCAGCATCTGAGGAGCAGGAGAATCAAAGTTTCAGGCATAAGCCCTTAGAATATCACTGTCCAACTGTCTCCTGTCTGATAAACTACAATGTACCATGATTTGATGCTTCTTATCTTTAAGCTAATTTTCAAAAAATCCAACTGGACTCTTAACAAAATTGAGGCATATGAAATAGGAAAATAATAAGCCTTTTGTGATACCTTTTTGATATGTATTTCAACTAAGTATCACATCAATCTTCTCCATTACTTCCCAAAAGTTCACTTAGTTGAGAATGGTCTGCTTTTTTAAAAATAAATCTGTGCTGACTTATCATCATTGAGACATCCTTTCAAATGATAAGGCTTTCATATTTGTCATTTTCCAATCTTCTGACATCTTCCTCTATCTGGGAAGCTTGGGTAAATAAATTAAGGCCAATCCCCTCCAGTATCATTAGCTTACTTTCTTAAGTATCTTGGGATGCAAGCTATCTGGACCAGGTCACACTTTACCTGTAAGCATAGGCCACCTCACAGTAGAGTCATAGAGATGTACAGCATGGAAACAGACCCTTTAGTCCAATCTGTCCATGCCGACCAGATATCCCAACCCAATCTAGTCTCACCTGCCAGCACCCGGCTTATATCCCTCCAAACCCTTCCTATTCATATACCCATCCAAATGCCTCTTAAGTGCTGCAATTGTACCAGCCTCCACCTCATCCTCTGGCAGCTCATTCCATACACATATCACTTTCTGCATGAAAAGGTTGCCCCTTAGGTCTCTTTTATATCTTTCCCCTCTCACCCTCTAGTTCTGGACTCCCCGATCCTAGAGAAAAGACTTTGTCTATTTATCCTATCCATGTCCCTCATAATTTTGTAAACCTCTATAAGGTTGCTCCTCAGCCTCCGATGCTCCAGGGAAAACAGATCCAACCTGTTCAGCCTCTCCCTATAGCTCAAATCCTCCAACCCTTGCAATACCCTTGTAAATCTTTTCTGAACCCTTTCAAGTTTCACAACATCTTTCCGATAGGAAGGAGACTAGAACCAATGTCCTGTACAGCCGCAACATGACCTCCTAACTCCTGTACTCAATACTCTCACCAATAAAGGAAAGCATATCAAACACCTTTTTCACTCCACTTTCAAGGAGTTATGAACCTGCACTCCAAGGTCTCTTTGTACAGCAACACTCCCTAAGACCTTACCATTAAGTGTATAAGTCCTGCTAAGATTCGCTTTCCCAAAATGCAGCACCTCACATTTATCTGAATTAAACTCCATCTGCCACTTCTCAGCCCATTGGCCCATCTGGTCAAGATCCTGTTGTAATCTGAGGTTACCCTCTTTGCTGTCCACTACACCTCCAATTTTGGTGTCATCTGCAAACTTACTAACTGTACCTCTTATGTTCACATCCAAATCATTTATGTAAATGACAAAAAGTAGAGGACCCAGCACCGATCCTTGCGGCACTCCACTGGTCACAGGCCTCCAGTCTGAAAAACAACCCTCCACCACCACCCTCTGTCTTCTACCTTTGAGCCAGTTCTGTATCTAAATTCCATGAGATCTAACCTTGCTAATCAGTCTCCCATGGGGAACCTTGTCGAACGCCTTACTGAAGTCCATATAGATCACATATACTGCTCCGCCCTCATCAATATTCTTTGTTACTTCTTCAAAAAACTCAATCAAGTTTGTGAGACATGATTCCCCACGCACAAAGCCATGTTGACTATCCCTAATCAGTCCTTGCCTTTCCAAATACATGTACATCCTGTCCCTCAGGATTCCCTCCAACAACTTGCCCACCACGGAGGTCGAGCTCACTGGTCTATAGTTCCCTGGCTTGTCTTTACTGCCCTTCTTAAACAGTGCCAATTTGCCAATCTCCAGTCTTCCAGCAGCTCACCTGTGACTTTCAATTTTTCTATTATCCATTGCCTCAAATCTCTTCACTTCTATCAATATTTTGTTGTACGTACTGTGCAAATAATGCAAAGAACTAAGTATCTTACACTTGCCCTGCTCTTTAAGCTTATATTCTGCCTCTTTTTTTTCCCCCAACATACAATTCACTCAATATTTACATGGTGATATAACTTTAGGGTTCACCTTTTAAAGTTTTGGATCTGGGTGGGTTGCTGTTTGGAGTGTCGGTGTGGACTTGTTGGGCCGAACAGCCTGTTTCCACACTAAGTAATCTAATCTAATCAATCTGTTTGAATGTGCTATGACACATTCTGCGGCCATCATATCCTCAGGTGGAACTTGAACCCAGACTTTCTGGCTTAGATGTAGGTACATGACCACTGTGCCATGTCACAGTGCCCTCGAGTTTCAATTTATGTTGCTGTCAATGCATTGTCTTAATTTATCTTTGCCAATCTTTATTTTCCTCTTCACCTTCTTAACCACAGTATTTTGAGCTGGTTCCTCAACAAAGTCTTCATCTGACCTGCATTGCTTTCCCTAAATTTTTTGTTTCATCATGATCTCTCCTTCACTCAAAGAGCTCTGACTATTGCTCATTATCACCTTTTTGAAATGTACCTAGATTTGATCTAACGTATCTCTTTGTTGAAGATTATCTATTGATCCATCGGTTTTTCCTGTCAACCTCTGCAGTTTACCCTGGCTAGACCCCTTCTCATCACATTGCAATGAGCTCTCTTTGCATTTAAACATTTAGATTTTAGCAAGGAACAGACAACAATGTCTGTTGCATTCATCCATTAACTATTCTGATTGACGTTGAACCAATGTTACTGTTTTCTGAACTCAGTAATTCAACTATTTCTCTATTTAGCAGCCTTTTTAACTTAGAAATTATTAAATTTTAATAATAATGACTAATTTATATTTAAAAAGGATGATATTAGGATTTAGATGGTGTTCTGCCTTCTGAACTGAAGTTCTAGATTTCAATTCCATACCATGGACATTTGAAGCATCCAAATTGGTAATTATCCTTCTACGTGACAGGCACGTGGTAAGAGTGAGAGAAGCTTCTAGTTGATGTGCAATGGGCCCCATCTGGCTTCAAGGTGAAACAATGTAAACAAATGGCAGCACAGTGGCTAGCGCTGCTGCCTCGCAGTGCCAGGGACCTGGGTCGGATTCCAGCCTTGGGTGACTGTCTTTGTGGAGTTTGGACATTCACCCTGTGTCTGCGTGGATTTCCTCTGGATGCTCCGGTTTCCTCCCACAATCCAAAGATATGCAGGGTAGGTGAATTGGCCATGCTGACTTGCCCTTGTGTTCAGGGATGTATAGGTTAGGTGCATTGGTCAGGGGTAAACATTGAATAATAGTGTAGGGTCTGGGTGGGTTACTCTTCGGAGGGTGAGTGTGGACTTGTTGGGCAAAGGACCTTTTTCCACACTGTAGGGATTCAATGATTAAAGTGCTTCGACAACCTGGTTGTTGAAAACTTTCCGAGTCAAAGCCAACATTGTAAAAGGTTCGAAATAATATAATCCAATTGATATGAAAACAAACCTATCAAATTAAAGTAAATTTTACCTGTTACAAATTATGTACTCTAGTTTACTGACCTATCAATATAGGATAACAGGAAAACTACATGCTCTCTATCTAGTGACTTGCAGGCCCAAGTACCACTGCAGAATACAGCAGTGAATTGACCCTACCCCCTCCGCTCTTCAATCATGCACAACTTGAAATTATTAATGGCCAACTTGGCCAGACCTACGCAGCGAGCAGGAAATTTACCTTGACGCCATATCACAATACACCCAGGAGAACAAAACCTTTAATGCTGTGACAACAATAACACAACAGAGGAAAAGCTAATCTCCTAAAAATGACAATGGAAACAGTGCAACATTTGATTCAGACACAAATGTTGCCTCATAATTGGACTAATGAACTCTCGCACAAATCTGTAAACAGTTGAGATTCTAAGTATGTCAGGAGTATTTCTGTACAATCTGAAACTTTTGTGAATGCAACAAATTTCTTTATAAATTCTGATTAGGTGATTTTTTTTGGTTCATTCTTGCCTATCCGCAAAGATACTGAACCATCCCTACAAGAAATATTAATATAGTCGAAGAAACTGGACAACATTATCTACAGCACTGATTCAAACTGGCCAATGCCACTGTTTTTGCTCTACATCAGCCTTTCTCTCACATATGTTCTTCTACTTTTATCAGTTTGTGGGAAATAGATGAAGGTGTGAATCAAAAACACAGATTTTGAAAAGGATTTGGCAGGTAGGAAGAATGCTGATGACAAATGTTAGCAAACTGGACGTAAGGACCCTAAGCTAATATTAGAAAACCAGATACCATTGTCTGGAACACTCAAATGAAAGAGCTTGTGGAGGTAGGGCAGTAAAGACCATGGAAGGTTTCAAACTATAATGACTTCATTTAAAAAAAACAATACATCAGATGGTAGGAAGGCAGCAGAGATGTGAGAAAATATGCAATAAAATTTAATTGTAGGGTCAAATGTAGTTTTCAGTGGAGGTAACGTTATGGTAATTGTGACAATGCCGTCTCTTTAAAGTGGTTATTTTGTCCTTAAACAACAGGCTGTAAGGCAGAGATGTTGAGCTGTCTCTAAGAAAGTAAACAATTAATGAGGCCTTTGGGTTTTGTTTTAAAAGTTGGAACAATAGACGCAACTGAGAATGGCCAGCTCTTACAAACCATCTTTCTAGTTTTCTTTTTTAGTTTTAATCAGAAGCCTTTGGGTTCTCGACACAGTTGGAAGCTTCAGTGAATGTCTCCTAGTTGCTACTTTTCTCTGAATTTTCTTGATGGTTTTTTTCCTCCTGGATTGGGGATTTGCATGTGAAAACCTATGTCTGAATGTACCTTTTTCCAAAGGGGAGTGTTTATGGGATATATTGGAACATCATAGTAGGTACTATATCTATTATTCAGTTCAGTTTTCCAACAGTTACTTTAAATTCCTCTTTCTTTTGTTTGTATTTTAACAATATCACTTAAATAAATTGCGTTTTGCTTAGCATCGAGTAGTTTGATCATTCACACTGCAACTCAAACATAGCACTTCATTTCTATCTTTAAAATAATAGAAAGTTAGGGTCTAGGCTACTTTCTTCAAATATATTGGGGGGTCTGGTCTGGTCAATAACAGTAAAACAGCAAAGATCTTGAAAGGGACAACAGAGTCTACTTTTAGAAGACAATGAGTAATCCTTATGAGAATGATAATGATGGCAAGATCAGTGAGAACTGAGGGAGGTAGCTTGCATGATCTGAATTTGGATGATCAAATCATACAGCAGATTTGCAAATTGTATGCTGCAGTCATGGTGAATACCAGAAGTGGAAGATTGGGTTATATGGCTGTCTAATTTGAAACCGAAGAAACCATTCAGAAAATTCATTAAGGCAACAAAGCAGTTGGCAGTCAAGGAGAGGAAGTAGAATATGTGAGTGGGAGGAAACTGATCTGGCAAGATCTGTGGGTATTATATTTGGGCAGGAAGCAGATAAGGGATCAGAAGTATTTTTTCAATTATGAACTCACAAGGGTAGTTACACAATAATGAAGTCAAACATTTACATGGGTAGATGTGTATAAAATAGTGCACTCACTATTGACTCAACTAAAGTCAAACTCTGCCTGGATGTTTTCTCCCTGCTTTGCACAGGTATATCTTTGTGTCCTTTTAAACCAAACCCTCTTCAGACATCCTTTTTGAGCATAATCAATTTGGCTCCCTGTGGTGATTGATGGGTTTCATTCTCACCAGCTCTTCCCCATGAGATTCAGCAACAACAGCCCTTTTCTTGTTCTTGGCTCGGCAGCACTTTTTATGAATTAAACATTTTAGTTTCAGTGACGAGTCTACAAATCCATCTTTTCCTATGCCCATGTGTTAAAGTTCATACTGACTTTTTCAGGGCTCCTGAAATAGAGCCATAAAGATTTGGTCACATAGAGAACAACTTCATACCATTCCTAGGCCGTTGTTTTGTCTTACATTAAAATAGAGTTTAAAACTTAACCCTTTTAAAAACTTTCCAAATCAGTGTGTTTCTTTAATTTTCTTGCCCACACCTGGTTTTTTAATTACTCCACAATTAATGACAACCCACAAAGGATGGATTGCCTAGAACACATTGCCAGAGGTGGTGGAAGGAAACACAATAGCAACATTTAAAAAGCACCTGGACAAATACATGAATACGAGGGGAATAGAGGAATACAGATCCTGTAAGTGAAGACAGTTTTTAGTATGGAAGGGCAAAACGTTGGCGCAGGCTCGGAGGGCCGAGTGTTTTTTGTTTCCAACTTTATGGCCTAGGCTCTGGTCTTCCCTGTTTAAATTTTTCTGCTGCCAATGACAATCTTCTACTTTGGAGGTGCTACACAAATGTGGGTTGATGTTATTACAATAAAGCTTCCAGCATTGAGCAGTGGTAAATAGCTGCACCCATCAGGCTGTAACTGTGCTAAAGCAGCACCACATGCTAGACAGTTGCTGAATACTTGGTTCAGCTTGTGTCACATTTCCTCTTAATAGTATTTTCATGTAGGGTTAGCTAAAGTGCAACAAAATCTCCAATGTTCCAGGACCTGTTAAGTTTGACCGGTTATCAATTAGTAACAGGATAGCAGCTACAACATCAACAAGAACAGTCACATTGCACTGTATGTACTTTAATCTTAATTATAGAGATAGGTTTGCCACCTTTAAGAAAGGATATGCTCGTCCACGTCAGGGCAATTAAGTGTCAGTCATGTTGGTGTGGGACTTAAGTCACATGTAGACTGGCTAAGGATAGCAGGTTTTCTTCCTGAAAGAACTTTAATGATTCAGTTGGGTTTTTAACAATAATCTGAAAAACTTCATGGTTGCTTTTTGCTGGTAGATGTTTGAATTCCAGATCTCTATAAATTTCACAGTGAGGACTTGAACTAAATTCAGAGAATGAGAGTTAAGTCTGTTACTTTTAAGATTTAGATGTTAGAGTTTATTTCACTCCTATTCAGCTGTGATCTTGCCTTCTTCAGCATCTTTTATCATCAGTGGCTTTATAAATGGCCCAAAATAATTAAATCTGGCAGGCAGAAAGAGCAGAAGAAACTCTTGAACCATATGGTGGGGAAAATGTAGATAGTCTCCCGTCACTTTGGGAGGAGGGGGGAGGGTTTGTTGGACAGTGAGTATGGGTCAGAATTATGGCAATGGGGGGGAGGAGGGGGGAGGGTTTGTTGGACAGTGAGTATGGATCAGAATTATGGCAACGGGGGGGGGGTAATCTTACCAAATGGGTTGATTTGACACCTGTCTTTACGATAGGATCTGCTTTTGGGTACAAAACTGAAACACCAGCAACAATGGTGCCAGACGATCAAGACATAATTCATGCCTACGCCTCAATCTAATTAATCCTCAATTTCGAAGTTCAAAATTGGAATTACAAGCACAAATGTGTACAGAAAATATATCTAAAAGCTGGTGCGCAATAAATCAATGTTTGAACTTTTCATTTTTGTTTCAAGGGACAATTTAGAGTATAAACATTAACACATCTACATATTAAAAACATTACATACTTTGTCAGCATTTTCATAAAAACTTATCAATGCTTTTAATGATTTATGCATGTAATTGCCACTCCAGCAGAAGCACAGAAACAGACCCTTTGGTCCAACCTGTCTATGCTGACAAGATATCCCAACTCAATCTAGTCCCACCTGCCAGCACCCAGCCCATATTCCTCCAAACCCTTTCTATTCATACACATTTAAAATGCATCTGAATGAGTAATTGTACCAGCTTCCATTACTTCCTCCGGCAGTTCATTCCATACACTCACTATCCCTTGCTTGAAAAATGTTTCCCCTAAGGTCCCTTTATAAATCTTTCCCTTCTCACCCTAAACCTATGCCTTCTAGTTCTGGACTCCACTGCTCCTTTTGGGGGGGGGGGGGGGGGGGGAATTCTTGTCTATTTACCCTATCGATGCCCCCTCCCCTTGTTCATTACCTTAGTTTCACCCAAAAGCATGATAGGTTTTCAGCCCACATATGCAACACTACAGGAAAATACTAATAATTTTAAAATTGCCAATTAATTTCAGACTTTTAACTGGAATGATTCAATTAACCATTATAAAATAATTGCGTTTCTCAACAAAACTGAATTTCAAAACACAATTCTGTGCTTTTGAGTTAAGGGAACTCTTGTTACAGGTATGTTTAGTTTTGTAGTTCTTCCTACTTAGAGCGTAGTGTCCCAGTTTGCAATTGAGTTAAATGCTAGCAAACATGTTCTTCAAAGGATCTGAAAATTTTATTCAAAATCAACATTCCAAATGTAAATTTATGGATCCTCAGAACTTCTGGAAAGCTATAGAAAATATTTGATTCAATTCTAGGTTTAATTAGATAACAAACTTTTGGAAAATGCCAAATGCCTTTGAGTTTGGGCAAACTTTATAACATGCATAACATTTTATCTTGAAAGATCACAGAATGAAATGGCATCAGGGATGGGATAGATGACTGAGGAAAATCATACTGGACTGAAGTGTAGAAAAATACTGACTCCACAGTGAAGAGTCTTATTGAAAGGCTAATTTTTCTTGTTGTTACCTGGGTTTCAGTTTCACCATAGTAGATGGCAAAATCAGAATTCAATAAAAATTTTGAAAAGAAGTTGGTCCCATCTGGATCACCCTACCCCTTAAAGAGGGAGATCTGTCATTCTTACAAGGTCTTGCTTACATGTGACTCCAGGCCCATAACAATGCAGTTGGCTCTGGTCTGCCCTTTGGGATGTGCAACAGATGCTGGCCTAGCAAATGAAGCCCATATCCCATGGATGTATGGAAAGAAAGGTTGATCACACGAGATGATAAATCATTGGATGAAAACAGGAATTAAAAATGAAAGAAGTGTTGCCTCATGAGATGATCATCCTTTGCAAGGAAAATTGAGGTGAGGAATGCACCCAAAAAACCCAAACAAACACTGGGTGAGTCAAACATACTAAGTAATAGAGGAGAAATTGGTTGACTTAAGAGACGAAGATTCCATTTAGTTTAAGGGAGGAGAAAAGTGTGAAAGGAAGGAAGGAAAGAAAACAAAGTGTAACTCTCAAAAAGTCCCAACAAAAACAGCAGATAAGTAAATAATTAATAAGGAGAAATGGAACAAATTGTGGGGTGGTGAAAATACCGGAGTTAAGAATGAAGGCTTCCAAACAGATAGTTGAGCAAATAAATTAAGATCAGAAAGAATATATTGCTTGACTTTTGAGGTAAAGGTTAATTGCAAGGAAAAGCAACAAGGAATAATCCCCACATGGCAAAATAAATGAAAAGTTGGACAAAAAAAAACTTTAATGAGGAGGAATTGGATAAATTATGGAGTTGATGGAAAAAAGGGGTGAAATAAATATTTGCATGAAAATTGAAACATTGGCTCACGGAAATATGATGGAAAATGAGAAATTGGTTGCAGTATGAAGTGATGAAAAAAATGGAAGGGGGATTAAAAACCCACCATCACCCATCCATGAAAGAAACGGGCCAATTTATTAAGATCAAAAACAAAAGTTGACTGGATTATGGGGAATGAAAGAAAAGGGATTAAAGCAATAAGGTAAGTAAAATATGATGAAATAGGAAATGTTATTTGGAACTTAAGAGTGAGAGAATGCAAGATATCCCAATCCATCAAAAGAATAAAGAGGAGAAACCCACTGGACTGTAGGGTGATGAAAAAGAAGAACAGAGTTAAACACAATGATGAACTCCACACACGAAAAGAATGAAACATTTAGCCCAGGGAAATATGATGAAAGAGGAGAAACTGGTTGCAGTGTAAGGTGAAAGAACGCAACACTTACATCATCCCTCCCCCACTCCACAGAAAAAAAAAGTTGGACCTAGTGTAGTATGACGTAAAATTAGTTAGAATGAGAGGTGAAAGAACACCAAGACCTCCACCATCCACATACAAAAAAAAAGACAAAGTTAGGCCTTGGGAAATGCAATGAAAGAGAAGATGTTTGGAGCTCTAAACAAAAAAGTAGCTGCCAAAGGACTATCAGATCATAGGGATGTTCTCTCTTTAGAGAGGAAGATGACATGGTAGTTTTACATCAGGATCACCATATCTCAGGTGAGGGGAGAGGCTGAGAAGCAGAATCTTTCATGGCAATCTCAGCTGTTGTGGGAATTAAACCCATGCTGCTGGCATCACAAACTAGATGTCCAGCCAACTGAGCTCACTGACCCCAGTAGCGGTTGAAATGTGGGGTGGCTAAAAAAGATGAAAGAGTCAATAATGAAAACTTGGCCAAATGAAAATTACGAGAGAAATGGGTTGGAGTATGCTATTATGAAAAAATGCAACACCATCATTCCTAAAAATGAAACATTGGCCCAAATAAAACATAAAAAAGGAGAAACTGGTTGGACTCTGGCATGATGAAAAAATGCAAGACCTCCAGGCCTGAAAATTAGAAAGTTGGGGCAAATGAAAAGTTATCATAGAAATCAAACGAACCATGGAATGAAGAAAAAAATTGGGAGGGTAAAACAAAAAGAACCGCATCCCAATAAAATGAAAATTTGGGCTCAGAAACATAGGAAAAGGGAGAAATTGGTTGGAGCATGGAACAACTAAAAAAAACCTCTGACTGACCCCAAGAAATGAAAACTTGGGACAACTGAAAAATTATGACGGGAGAAATTGATTGGAGTAGGGAATGATTTTTAAAAAAGGCTGCCCCATTCAAAAAATTTTAAATTGTGCCACAGAAATAAACAGGAGCAGACACTTTGATTGAACCAGTCCATGCCAAACTAAACTAGTCCCACCTGCCTGTTCCTGGCCTATATCCCTCCCAAACCTTACCTATTCACAAACGTATGCAAATGTCTTTTAAACATTGTACAGGTAGTTGCACCCATATCCATCATCTCTTCAAAACACTCATTGCATACATAAAATGTAAAAAAAATTGTTTTTAAAAATCTCCTCACATGCCCCCTAGTCTTTCAAATAGGAAAAATAAATTGATTGGATGATGGGGTGACAGAAACATGGATAGACTAAAACAACAGGACGTCCCACAAAAATAAAAGAAAGTTGGGCCAAGTGATCAAAAAGGGAGAGAAAACAGCTGCTTCGCATGGGTGAAGCAGCATACAAAAAGGCCAAAAAATCCAAAATGGAGAGAAACTGTTTAAAAACCAAGAGATCCACAAACCCTGTAAAACAGAAACAAAAGCTGCTGAAAAAGCTCAGCTAGTCTGGCAGTATCTGCAAAGATAAATCAACTCTTCACGTTTTGGGTCAGGTTCAGATGAAGTGAGTTGCTTTGCATTGGGTGAAGCAGCATGACGTGGCTGGAGGCGAGAGAGGAAAGAAAAGACCAAAATAAAACGAAACACTCGATCAGATCCCCAAAAAAAAACATAAGAAAGGAGGGCGAGTGGTAAAGGTTGGGCAAAGTTGGCCAAGTTTAGGGCCTCTTGTCTACTGGTGGCCTGTCCTGGGCGCGCGGTGCACTATGGGCCGGTCACCCCCCCCCGCCCCCCTTCACCCACCAACCTCCCCACGGCCGCCATTTTCTCAGCCCCACAGACCGGCGGCCCTTTTGTCTCGGTCAGACCCGGACTCGGCTTCTCCTTCCGTGGGAAAAAAAAATCAAAGGAAAAACAAAAGAGGTGCGCTTTCCCTTTTTTTTTTAAAAAAAAAAGTTATAAAAAAAAATATCCTCTCCCTTCCCCACCTTTTAAAAAAAACAGTGTGTGTATTTGAACCGCCGCGGGCCCATCGTCCTCCTCCGGGCCCCGGGGGTGCTGTAGTGTTGAGGTGGAGAGAAACCCCCCCCCCTCTTTCCTTACCTTCTGTCACCCGCCGGACTTTTTAACGAGGGTTTGTTTTTCGGTAAATATTTTTTTTTTGACGGGAGGGCTGTGTCCGTTAACGAAATTTTTACAGAGAAAAAAAAAACTTACGGCATAGTTGTCGACGGGAAACCGTCGAGAACGTTCGAGAAGGGAAGGGTGTGGGGAGACGCCTCAGCGCCCGATCGCGAGTCGAGATTAAATATTTTTTTTTAAAATATCCCACTGAAGGAATTAAACTAAATAATAAAAAGGTTCTCTTCGGTTGAGGGGGGGGGGGATAAAAAACTTCTGTAGCTCTCTTCAGGAAGAGTAAAGACCTTTCTTTTCGGTCTCTGAGAGGAATTGGTCGAGAGTTTGTCATTTTTTTTTTCTGCTTTTGTTTTTTTTTCTCTCTCTCTCTCTCTCCGCTCCCGCCGCATTCGGCTCTTCCCCCTTTTTCTGCCATCGCTTCGCCTTCATGTTTCGCGCAGCCGCCCAACCGACCCCGGGCTTTTAAAAAAAAACCGCCCGCCCATCCCGGCAGACAATTGGTGGCTGTTCCGTAACGCCGGTCGCCGCGCCCATTGGACAGCCCTCGCTGTCCGTTACCCAGACCCCGGCACGTGCTCCCCAGCCTCTTCCTCGGTCGCCGCGCTTATTGGCTCGAGGCCGCCGTCCATCAGCCGCCGCGGGTTCGCCCCTTGTTTGCTGGACGAATCCAACCGCAGCGGCAGTACCGCCCCGCCTCCTCGGCGGCCGCGTTGATTGGCCCGCGTCAGCAATGTCTATCATGCGCCTTCTGCCAACCCTGGTTACTCACCTGCTGTCGACGGGGCGCAATTGGTTGCTGTGTGAATGCGCACCTCACCGCTCTGCATCATGGTTATTGTAGTCCTTTTCTGTCCTCGCTGTAGTGGCAAGGGACATTCTGTGTCGGTCGCCATGCACTCTGACCCTTGTAGTTCTATTTTGCGTCTGTTGGCATATTGATTACCTTACAATGAACTACATTACTCAGCATCGTCTTTGAATGATGCGGATCTGTTGTCATAAGAACAGATGCAGACAAGACTGGGAAAACGTATAATGAACATTATCAATTGATCAGTGAATGTATAATTAGATTAGATTCCCTACAGTGTGACAATACACAATAGGTGCAGGAGGAGGCCATTCTGCCCTTCGAGCCTGCACCACCATTCAATGTGATCATGGCTGATCATCCTTAATTAGTATCCTGTTCCTGCCTTATCTCCATAACCCTTGATTCCACAATCCTTGAGAGCTCTATCCAACTCTTTCTTAAATGAATCCAGAGACTGGGCGTCCACTGCCCTCTGGGGCAGAGCATTCCACACAGCCACTCTGGGTGAAGAAGTTTCTCCTCATCTCTGTCCTAAATGGCCTACCCCATATTTTTAAGCTGTGTCCTCTGGTTTGGCACTCACCCATCAGCGGAAACATGTTTCCTGCATCCAGAGTGTCCAATCCTTTAATAATCTTATATAACAGTCCTTCGGCCCAACAAGTCCACACCGACCCCCCTGAAGAGTAACCCACCCAGACCCATTTCCCTTTGACTAATGCACCTAAACACTATGGGCAATTTAGCATGGCCAGTTCACCTGACCTGCACATCTTTGGACTGTGGGAGGAAACCCACGCATGCACAGGGAGAATGTGCAAACTCCACACGGTTAAAAATCACACAACACCAGGTTATAGTCCAATAGGTTTAATTGGAAGCACACTAACTTTCGGAGCGATGCTCCTTCATCAGATGGTAGTGGGTGATGAAGGAGCGACGCTCTGAAAGCTAGTGTGCTTCCAATTAAACCTGTTGGACTATAACCTGGTGTTGTGTGATTTTTAACTTTGTACACCCGAGTCCAACACCGGCATCTCCAAATCAAAACTCCACATAGACAGCTACTCGAGGTTGGATTCAGACCTGGGTCCCTGGTGCTGTGAGGCAGCAGCATTGACCACTGAGCCACCATGCCACCCATAGAAGTGCTGGCAAATGGGTCTGGATTAGTTGAGGATATCTGAATGAGTTGGACCAAAGGGTCTGTTTTCGTGCTGTTCATCTCTAGTGACTCTATGATTTCTTTCAACTTTGCAGTTTGCAAAGTGAAAATAATGCAGTGTTTGGTCGCTGTTACAAATATGTCTTTGTATCTCAACTGCTTTGTGAGCATAATACAATGGAAGTTCCTGTTGGTCAGGATCAAGTTGGTCAAGTTTTCCTGATGGAAGTTTGAAAGTGAAACAAACAAAAACATAAATTGCTGAAGGAACTTGTAAGGTTTGGCAGCATCTGTGAAGAATGAAATAAAATTAATGTATTAAATCCAGTGACCCTTCTAGTCTCGAAATGTTAACTCTGTTTCCATCTCAGCAAATGCTGCTAGTCTTGCTGCATGCCTCCAGCAATTTATGTTTTTATTTGTTTTAGATCTCCAGCATCTGCAGTTCTTTGTTTTGTATTAGATTTGAAAGTATTGTGGGAGAGGATGTTTCTTTAGTCGCAGATCAACTTTGCAAATGCTAGGTTTGGCAAGGAGGCAATAATTGCAACTTTGAAGTTTCTTTTTAAGAAACTTATTTGGAGGATTTGCACATAACCCATTTAATTGTGAGAGATTTCATTCCTTTTTCCCTTCCATCAAGAGGATTCTCCAATGTATATGGGTCATGAACTCTTTTAAAAAAAAATCAGCAGAAGAATTTCATACCTTTTCAGATGATGGCCCAATTTTCTTTTGAGAGCAACAACTGAAATTTGTCTCATCTACATTCTTTGCTACCGCATTCCAGATCTTAATCATTTGGCCATGAAAAAAATTTCTTTATACTACCTTTGTCATATCTTTTACCATTTGCCTTCATTTATTGTTCTTTGCTTCTCGATCCTTCATCCAAGTGAAACAGTTTCTCCCCATCTATTCTGTTCTGACCCCTCTCAGTTCTCAACATCCCTGTCAGTTCTTTAGAAGAGATGAGAGGTGATTTTTCTCTCTCTGGAGGTTCTGAGACTGGAACTTTGCCTCAGAAGGCGATAGAGGCAGGAACATTAAATATTGTTAAGCTAGGAAATAGATTTTTGTTAGCCTTGGGAATAAAAGGTCATCGGTGGTAGATGGGAATGTGGATTTTGAAACACAAACAAATCAGCCTAGATCTTATCGAGTGAAGGAATGGGCTCAAGGGGCAAGGTAGCCTGCTCCTAATTTGTATATAAATATGTAGGTGTTCAGCGGAGCGCCTATTTACAGCAGAATATGGTGGATCCATCTTGTCAGCCACATAGTCTGCCGCCTTCTTATTCATCTGGCACTAGCATCAGAAGCATAATTGCTCTGGATCACTTTGGTGCAAGAACTGCATCCCCTTTGAAAGTCCTGCAGTCTCTTATACAGGCCATTTGTTCCTATTATTAATCTATTTGCTAAAGACAGTTTAACAGAAGTAACCTATTTTTGGAAGGCCTGCTTTGTTTAATCACTGACCTGTATCTTGTTCTGTAATGTTGAATTTCCTTACATAGTTGTTTGCAGATATTTAGAGATATAATTGTTTATCAATTTCCTGTATTTTGCATTGCTGGGCATTCCTCTGCAAGCCATCCAGAATCTTGTTGATGTAATTGGTTACTGCTTAAATAATGCATTAGTTTTAAAATACTTATCCTTATCTTTACATTCCTTTATGACTTTGCTCCTCCTTTTGCCTGTAGCATTTGGCTTCAGATATCCTTGATGCTCTACTTCTGGCCTTTTTGAACTCCATCACTGGTGGTAGTGCCTTCAGTCCCTAGATTCCAAACTCTGGAATTTTCCCTACCCATCTCCTCCTCTTTTGCTTCCTTCCTCTTTTAAGACATTCCTTAAAACCTCCCTCTTTCACCTGTCCCACATCTCTTCATGTACCAAATTTTGCCTTGCAGTGCTCTTCTGCAGCTCCTTGGAGAGTTTCATTATGTTAAAGGTACTATATAAATACAAGTTATTTGTGAGTTGAAGCTTTACGTATATTTATATGTGTTATGCATGAATATGACAGAACAAGTTAGTCACTTAAGAGTTGTAAAAACGACCACAGTGAGAAAATCCCCTCTTTTTTTAAAGATTAGATTACTTACAGTGTGGCAACAGGCCCATTCGGCCCAACAAATCCACACCGACCCATATACCTACATTTACCCCTTCACCTAACACTACGGGCAATTTAGCATGACCAGTTCACCTAACGTGCACATTTTTGGACTGTGGGAGGAAACCAGAGCAATCTCACACAGACACAGGGAGATTGTGCAAACTCCACACATAGTCGCCTGAGGTGGGAATTGAACCCGGGTCTCTGGTGCTGTGAGGCAGCAGAGCTAACCACTGTGCCACCTGTCTTTCAGTTTTGCATAAATAGTTATAGTTGCTAGCAATTTGCCCTTTTTTTTGTTTTAGAGTTGGATTAGAGTCATAATTGCAAAGTAGCAAAGCTGACAAAACAATTCCAAACCACCTCTCCCCAGCGTGCAGAATTTAACTGCACAAATCTTGTGCAACTTAGCATCAGCGGGAGGACTGTATTTATATTTGTGATGAGCAGACTCCACCTAGTGGCAACATCAAGAATTGTTAAATCTGAGTTGATTGGCATGAAGGAGATGCTGGGATTCAAACTTGCTATTTTCCATTTTATTTTCCAAGAGAATTGTTCATAACACGAAACTTTACATCTTGAGCTTTTATTGTGGGCCAGCTCCATTTCAAGTACCTTGTATTTTTGTCAATTCCTCACTAACTCTGCCATTGTTTCCCAGTGCAAAGTTTATATGATCTTGCAGCGATTCAGAAGTTTCTCATTTACTGACTATGTTGAATTTTTCTCCCTTTGCTTTTTGCACAGCACCTTGGCTTGAAAATTCATTGCAATGGCTCGTACTAAGCAGACAGCTCGTAAATCGACTGGAGGCAAGGCCCCACGCAAGCAACTTGCAACTAAGGCAGCCCGCAAGAGTGCGCCATCCACTGGTGGAGTGAAGAAACCCCATCGTTACAGGCAGGTTTCATAATTGTGGCATTGTCCAAGTTCTGCTGTGTTCATTTTGAAAGGAGGGTCATAGTGTGAGGATAAGGTAAAAACAATGACTGCAGATGCTGAAAACCAAATACTGGATTAGTGGTGCTGGAAGAGCACAGCAGTTCAGGCAGCATCCAACGAGCAGTGAAATCGACATTTCGGGCAAAAGCTGATGAAGGGCTTTTGCCCGAAACGTCGATTTCACTGCTCGTTGGATGCTGCCTGAACTGCTGTCCTCTTCCAGCACCACTAATCCAGTATATAGTGTGAGGATATTCCACTGTTCACTGCACTGTTTCACCTGCTTTTTATTCTGTTTTGGAGACTGACACCCTATTATTATAGAGGATAACACACAGAGGTACCTGTAAAATATCAGTTATGTATTTGACTTTCATTGAACCTGCACCTTTATTAAACAAGGTGAGTGGATGAGAGGAAAGTTAGGCAGGCAGATGGACTTAGATGTTGATCTCCAGAAAATGGCTTGCAAATGAATCTCACTGAAAGCTGTTCCTGATTGATGGGCTGCAGTGTTACTATACAAGTTGAGTTTTGAAGGGGTCATTGGGTTTGGACCAGTCTTAGAACATTTAGATACCGAGGGAAGGATTGTCCCTAGGTTGACCTAGTGAAGGCCTATTGAACCATTCAAACAGATCAAGACTGATTGTCTACCTCAATGCTATTTCCCCCACTACCCCCATCTATCTTGATGTCTTTAGGACCCAGAACAAGTTCAATGATTGAGCTACCACAACCCCTGGGTCAAGAGTTCCAAAGACAGAATATGGTGTCAACAGCACTGAATTGGTCCTAAATACAATGAATGCTATCGATCTTACTGGGAGAGATCTTGCAAAAATGGTGTTAATGTTAGGGCAGACTTGCACTGGAGGCATTAGGAGGCACTTATGCAGTAAATCAGTCTGTGCTGATGGACCTACTTATTTAACAACATGGCTTTACCAATAATGGCAAGTCACGTCAGCTCCAGAGCAAGGATGATTCACACAGGACATTTGAATCTGATTTTAACAAAAAGAAAATCCCATGCCGTCTTTTTGGTATTAATAGAAATATCCTACTGTGATTTAACATTGCTGGAGCATAACTGAGAGGTTCCCATATTGCCACATGTATAAATAGCGGCATTCATAGTCCTGAGAGTCTGTTTGGTTTTCATATTTGCACCATTCAGTTCCACTGTCTATAAAATACAAGTGAGGAAAGTGGAATATTCCCTAATTATCTCATTGCATGCACTTCCAACAACTCGAAACTCAACAAGTTCAAGAAGCCCATTTGATTGGCATCCCTTCAGTTTGTGCCATCTGCAGTTTATGCCATCTGCAAGATGTTAATTCACTAGCCTCCTCTGATAGTCTCATTCAAATTTGCAATCCCAATCATGTAGAAGGAACGACAGGAGGATGTAAATACCACCACCTGCAAGTCCTTCTTCAAATCACATGTCATCCTGATTTGGAAATATATTGCTGTTCATTGAGTGTCACTGGGTCAAAATCCTGGAACTTTCTGACAGCACTATTTACATATGAACAGGTCTTGACTTTAGTATTGCCTCATCCAGAGTCATGTACCAGAGTGCCAGTATTTCTGACTTAGAAATCACACATACCAGGTTATACATTGAAAAATACCTTGATTGTTTGTTGTATAATTTCAGTTACATCACACTGTAAACTTTTGCTATAAATTCTGTGTCTTACAATTGTGTCCTCCACAACTATCTGATGAAGGAGCAGCGCTCCGAAAGTTAGTGCTTCCAATTAAATCTGTTGGACTATAACCTGGTGTTGTGTGATTTTTAACTTTGTGTACCCCAGTCCAACACCGGCATCTCCAGATCAGTATCTCTGACATTCACTCTTTTTTTTATGACAGCCAGGGCTCCCTGATTGGACCAGATTAACAGCCCCAATCAGCGAACTCATTTTCAATAATGTCCAGTTGCCTCACCTCATTACAATCACTACACGTATGAGGGTGGGTAGCTTCTCCCTCCAACTCTATTTTGATTTAATCTCTGCCCTCCCCTTCACTGTTTACTCACACAGCACTGCCCTTTGATGTGAAGGGCTTGTCACTGGCCACTCGGGTGTTTCCTTTCTTCCTGGTGGTGGAAATTTGAATAAAGATTTGTGCACGTTGTATCTTTCACTGTGTCTCACACCCGCACACACACATAACTTGGGGCTGTGGGAAAAAATAAGCACTACTGCAGTTAGGCGGTAGTGTGGGAGAAAATAAAAAATATTTTAAAAAAACAGGAGTGTCTAAAACAATGAGGGTGGGTAGAAGCAGAGGTGATCAGTAATTTAGAAGTAAACTGGATATGGGCAAGTGACGAGAGTAAAGTTGCAGGCTACGGATTTGGCAGGGGGATTAGAAATGACTCGACTGTAAGAACCAGAATGGTCTCAATAAACTGAATGGCCCTTGTGCTGTTATGACGCTAAAATGGCAGTATTTGAAAGTAAACAAGCTCCGACCATCACTGCTGCCACCGCCGCCACCGCCACCACCACAGTTACCCTTATTTGGGCCTTCAATAGGCCACGTTACTTACCTCCAGCCTGATATATGGCACTGTTTCATGAGATCCCCAGCAACACTGTTGGGCCCAGAGAGTTGCCAAGCAATCAGACAGCCAGCAACTCATTCAGGCAGGACTTAATGCTCAGATGGGTGTGGAAGGCCTGCAGGATTTGACGTGGGGAGTATGTTCCCCATTGACCATTTTGAAGGCAAGGTTTATCTGAAAAGTTCTGTCCTTTTGTTTTAAATGGTTGCAAGACCCACTATTGTAGATTTTTAATAAAAACTAGATGTAACTAATATTTCTTTTTCCTTTACTAGACCTGGTACTGTAGCTTTGCGTGAAATCAGGCGATATCAGAAGTCCACAGAGTTGCTGATTAGAAAGCTGCCTTTCCAGCGTCTTGTGCGCGAGATCGCACAGGACTTCAAAACTGATCTGAGGTTCCAGAGTGCTGCCATTGGGGCTCTGCAGGTAAGCACCTGCTACTGAGGCTCTACGGGTAAGCATTTGCTCTTGGGCTCTGCAGGTAAGCACTCCTACTACCAGTGCTCTGCAGGTGAGCACTCCTGCTACTTGAGCTGTGCAGATAAAGCACTCTTGTTATCAGTGTTTTGCAGGTATGCATTTCAATGCTGTGCAGGTAAGCACCTGCTGCTGGGACTCTGCAAGTAAGCACACCTTGGTTCAGAATAAGATTAGTGATGAAGAGGCTGAAGTGCTGAAATGCTCCAGGGCCTCTGAGTCCTCTGCTGTTGGGTGAGGATTGTGTTGTTAAGAGGACGACACATGAAGGACAAATGGCATAGATTCACTTAGGATGAAGCCTAATAACGCAAGGCAAAGGAATGGAAAACTGCTAATGAGAGGAGTGATGAAGCCTTCATGACCTCCCTGCTCTTGTATTTGGCATAAACCATTTGGGTTAAATGGCCAGTTTCTGTGCTGCTGTATCTGTATAGCGTGGCTGGTTGCTTGCTTTCTGATACATCAGAAGTGTACAGCGAACTTTCAGTCGTAGAGTTACACAGATACACAGCATGGAAGGAAGCCTTTCATCCACATGTCTTTGAAAATAACCAAACACCTATCTATTTCAGTCTCCTTTTCCAGCACATGATCCATAGCTTTCTATGCAATGGCACTTCAAATGATCATCTAAATACTTCTTAAACGTTGTGAGGGGTCCCACCTCTACACCTTTTCAGGTAGTGAGTTCCAGATATCCATCACACACTGGATGATGTTTTCTGTTAAATCCACTCTAATCCCTCTCCTATACCTTAAATATATGCCTGCTGGTTGATGCCTCTATGGGGAGAAGTTTCTTCAGATGCATCTCATGAATTTGTACGCCTCAATCAGGT
This sequence comes from Chiloscyllium punctatum, assembly GCF_047496795.1. Taxonomy (NCBI): domain Eukaryota; kingdom Metazoa; phylum Chordata; class Chondrichthyes; order Orectolobiformes; family Hemiscylliidae; genus Chiloscyllium; species Chiloscyllium punctatum. Next base: position 75,038,168 of record NC_092767.1, read on the forward strand.
CCCCCTTCAGCATTCTGTGCTCGAAAGAAAACATTCCCAGCCTACCCAGTCTCTTATTTAAATCACTCCATCCTGGTGAATCTCCTCTGCACCCTCTTTAGTGCAATCATATCTTTCCTATACCATGCTGCACATTGTACTCCAGCTGTAGCCTAACTAATATCATATGCAGCTCTATCATAACTTCCCTGATTTTGTATTCAATGTACTGATTAATAAAGACAAGCACCTCACAACAACCTTGTCCATCTGTCCTGTTGCCTTCACAGATCTATGATCAGGCATACCAACGTCCCTCAGATCCACTGGACCCTAGGGTCCTACCATTCATTTTGTACTCTTGCCTTGTTAGTCCACCCAAAATTAACCTGAGATAAGCCCATAAGAGTGATCCAGTGACTGTTTTCCTCCCTATTTTGCAGGAGGCCAGTGAAGCATACCTGGTTGGTCTGTTTGAAGACACCAATCTGTGTGCTATCCATGCCAAACGTGTTACCATCATGCCGAAGGACATACAACTGGCACGCCGTATTCGAGGGGAACGTGCTTAAAAGCAAAAGAGAAAAAAAGAGAAAAATCATGTTTTGCCATGGGTCCTCTGTATTATTAGCAAAAGGCTATCATTTTTTTCTTATTCTTATTCACAGTAGGCTGCAACATCGAGCATATAATCTTAATTGTTTCAAAAAGAGGTTTTAGGTCTTCTGTATTTGTAAGTCCGGGGGATAAAAAAGAAATCTTTGTTGTGATGTTAACTAACTTTCCGTGGTGTTTTTTGTAAAATTTGTTTCTTTTTCATACCAGCAAACATTTTAAAATAAAGGGGAGAATTTATACAATACATGGTTTTGTAACAAAACCTAATTTACAGTACAATACTCTGAGCAGGAAACACTCGGACCTGCTTCTATCAAGCAATCTGTAAGATATGCATTCAGATCACAATGCATTTTATTTTTGTGCGTTTTTTTTCACTTATGTTTGATAATTCTGCATTCTAGGGGTAGGCATGATATGTTTTTTTTTCTATTGCAACCTTAAATGTCACAAGATGTTTGATTCTGATCTTTGTAATTTCAAAATTTTCCCATGAAAAGTAATATTAAATAGATATGAAAAAAAAGTATATCTTAAATTTGGCTGGTCATTAATTGATGGGAGCTGGCTATTGCTTATGGCTTAAACTGTGTCTCACCTGATGTTTCTCTTTTGAGGATAAGTGTTGTGCATTTTGTGAGGAAATGGCCTTAATTAAGGTCATACAGAGATCAATTTGTCACTTCTGCAGATAAGCACTCCTACTACCAACAGCTGACATTTATATAACATTTATTCAACTTGATGAGATGTCCCAAGGTTCTTTATGAGCCACATAAGGAGATATTAGGCCAGATGACAAAAGTGGTAGATTTTAAGTGTCTTAAAGGAGGAAAGTGAAGTGGAAAGGTTTAGGGAATTACAGAGCTTGGGACTTAGGCAGCTTAAGGCCACCCAATGGTGGAACAGTTATAACAGGGAATGCAAAAGAGGCCAAAATTAGGAGAATGCAGATATAAATCATAGATCTGTACAGCATGGAAATAGGCCCTTTGGTCCAACTCATCCATGTCGGCTAGATATCCTGAATTAATCTCGGTCCCATTTGCCAGCATCTGGCCCATATTTCTCTAAACCCTTCTTATTCATATACCCGTCCAGATACCTTTTAAATGATGTAACTGTACCAGCCTCCACCACATCCACCTACAGCTCATTCCATACAAGCACCATCCTCTGCATGAAAAAGATGCCCCTTAGGTCCCTTTTAAATCTTTCACCTCTCACCTTAAACCTATGCCCTCTAGTTTTGGACTCCCTATTGTTACGACACGGGGTAAGCACCTCCTGTTAATTTAAACCTGTAGACAGAAATGATTTAACCCGTGCTGTCATCTGTTAAAGAGGAGGAGAACTATCCCAAAGTCACTATTTAAAGCAAAAATTAATAACTTTAATTATTTAAAGTCTAACAGAGAATATTTAACTAACAATTATTTGCCACTCATTTATCTAAACCTATCTTGTACCTTCCCCTCTACAATACTGGTCTGATAAAATCCCCAATTAGGATTTACAGAAAAAATTCAAATTTCAAAACCAGCTAGCTGTCGAATCTTCTCCTGGTGTCTTTCTGTGTAAATTTGTTCTCCAGGTTGGTGTTGATCTTTTCTCCTGCGCAAACTCCTTCTCCAGACAGTTACTTCTTAGAGAATTCTTACGAGTAGCCTACATCTGTTGGTCTTTTGGCTGTTCTCCCCCAAATGTTCAATTTTTCCTAGATTTATACCCCAAAGCATTGGATTGTTTCATTGGTTTTAATATTGCCAAAATACCAAAGTCAAACTTGATTGAGTTTAGTATCTTGAGGCATAATTTAAATTGATTGGCTGAATCTGAATTTTCTTTTGTCTCTTAGCAACCCAGGTACTGCTAGCTGCTGGACCAAATGTTATATTGTAAATTCTCCAGAAATCTGTATGCTTGCTAAGTCCTTCAACTTTCTTAAAGGTACAATATCCCTTACACCTCCATATCACCACCCTGGGAAAAAGACCATGGCTATTCACCTTATGCATGCGTCTTATCATCTTATAAACCTTTGTAAGGTCACCTCTCAGCCTCCGACACTCCAGAGAAAACAGCCCCAGCATATTCAGCCTCTCCGTGTAGCTCAATCCCTCCAATCCCAACAACATCCTTGTAAATCTTTTCTGAAGCTTTTCAAGTTTTAACAACATTTTTCCTATAGCAGGGATACCAGAATTGAACACAGTATTCCAAAAGTGACCCAACCAATGTCCTGTACAGGATATCCCAACTTTTGTACTGAATGCACTGATCAATAAAGGCAAGCATGCCAAACATCTTCACAACCTTGTCTAACTGCGACTCCACTTTCAAGGAACTATGAACCTGCACCCCAAGGTCTCTTTGTTCAGCAATACCCCCCAGGATCCTATCATTAAGCATTTAAGTCCTGTCCTTGTTTACCTTATCAAAATGCAACACCTCACATTTATCTGAAGGAAACTCATCTGCCACTTATTGGCCCATTAGTCCATCAGATCAAGGTCCCATTGTTCTCTGAGATAATCTTCACTGTCCACTACATACCTATATTGGTGATACCTGTCAATGTACTAACCATTCCTCCTAGATTCACAACCAAATCATTTATATAAATGACAAAAAGCATTGATTCTTGCGACACACAGCTGGTCATAGACCTCCAATCCGAAAAACCCTCCACCACCACCCTCTGTTTCCTGTCTTCAAGTCAATTTTGTATCCAAATGGCTAACTCTCCCTGGACCTCATATGAGCTAATCTTGCTAACCAGTCCATCATATTGAATGCCTTGCTGAAGTCAATATAGACAATGTCTATCATTCTGCCTTCATCAATCTTTATTGTCACTTTTTCAAATGCATTGTTCCTGGCATTGTCTCTGCAGCCCAAGATTCTGTGGTTTGGGTTTCTTTGAGGTGTCTGCTTCTTGTTATGGGAGTCTGAAGAAAATGGTATAAACAGAGTTCATAACATGTATCCCTAGTTTCTAGCCACAATGCTGATTTTTCTCAGAGTTACCATGCCGTGGTGCACTCATCTTAACGCTGAACTTAACCACTGCAATACTGAGAGAGGGCTGCATTATCAAAAGTGACATTTTTTCAGAATGTAACCTTGAGCCATCAGCTCCCTCATTTAGACATATCACAGATGCTGTTAGAACTATTTGGTGTCTCCAGCACTTTATTTTTTTAGTTTTAGATTTCTAGCAACTGCAGTTCTTTGTTTGATTTCATGGCATTATAGCGAAGAAGTGTAGAGAATTCTCCCCAGAGTCCTGGCCAGTATTTATTCCTCAACTAATACCACAGAAAAGGCCTCCTTGATCATCATCATGCTGCTTTGTGTGTTAGCTTGGTGGGTGCAAATTAGATGCCTTTGGGCAGCAAATTCTAGAACAATTTTTATATAAGAGAACTACAGAGGAACCTCGATTAGATGAGTGTCGATTATTCGAATTGTGGATTATCCAAAGAAGATTTCAAGGTACTGCAAAAATGTTACATCAAAGAGGTAAGTGTATTCAGATTACCTGTACTGAAAAACATGTGAAAACCTTGGCAAAAACAAAGAAACACCAGCAGCTCAAGCATCAGCGACTGGATATTTTTTAGGTAAGAGTTAGTTACACAGCCCTTCGCAGTGTTTTACAATATTTCCATCACTTAACTGGGCCGTTGATGAAAAATATGGCCGAGAACATAAACACATGTGCGAGGTGGTGCTTCTGCCTTTCTATCACGAGACTGAGTTCCTGGAAACTGACAATGCTCTTGCAATTGTAGAAGCTGTTCAGGAACCTTGTTTAATGCTGGGATTTCATATACAACACAGTATTTCTGTGACAGTAAAGGCTTAATCTTTCTCAGTTTAACATGTAATTTGCAGAATGCAAAGATTAATTTGTTTAAATAGCAGACTCATTAAAACTAGGAGAAAGTGAGGACTGCAGATGCTGGAGATCAGAAGTGAAAAATGTGTTGCTGGAAAAGCACAGTAGGTCAGGCAGCATCCAAGGAGCAGGAGAATCGACGTTTCGGGCATAAGCCCTTCTTCAGGAAGCTTTTCCAGCAACACATTTTTCAGCTCATTAAAACTATAGATTTAAACAAATTCTCTGGTAGAGCACAGCATTGGATCAGTATGGCTTTCCTTGTTTAAAGTAAAATTGATTATCCGAATACCCAATTATCCGAATTAAATCGTGCCCATCCATCTCGCTCGGATAATCGAGGTTCCTCTGTAAATGCACTGAAATAGATTTGTTCTGCCAACATTCCAGAAGAGGGCACCAACAGCAAAGTTGGGATTATTCTTTTTGGTTCTCCTATACTATGGATGCTGGTAATCAGAAATAAAAACAGAAAATGCTGAAAAAAAACACCATCCAGGTTTGACAGCATCTGAGAAAAAACAAACTGAGTCTCAGAGTGCTCCTGTGTCAAGGACTGGAAAACATTGTAATGTAACAAGTTTTAAGTAAGTGCAGGATGTGGTGAATACATCATGTGGTGAAGACATCATATCTTCTATTCAAATGATCATTTGGTAGTACAGGAGTTGAGTCTTGAAACAATAACATTTTGTCAAAGCTTCCAGCTCTGCACCCATCAGGACAAGAATATAAAAGAAAAGGACAACAATCTTTTTGAAACAATGTAAGAATAGCTGATTGGTTGGCAAGTGGACTCTGATTGGTTAAAGTGGAGAATGCCCCAGTTAAATGATGACTGATAGTTAATTGTCAAACTTTGTTCCTTCTAAAGTAGGAATATTGACTGACTGGTCAGGACATAGTCCTGAGAAATGAACTACAGAATGATGGTGGCTTGTTTGTTTAGTTGATAAAGTCATAGAGATGTACAGCATAGAAACAGACCCTTTGGTCCAACTCGTCCATGCCAACCAGTTTGGATTCCCTTTACCACCCAATTGCCTTTGTCTTAGGATTGGGTGGTTCTGGTTGCAATTTTGCTAAGTGCAGTGCATGCTACTGTGAAGATATGGCTTTAAGAGGTATATTTGGCCCTGATTTTTTTTAATCAAGCAAGGTTGATACAGAGGCAATGAGTGGTCTGCTCAATGCCAATAAACAGCTTGTGAGTCTTTGGGTTTTTTTTTAAGTTGGAACATTAGAAGCAGCTTGAATGGGTGGAGTCAAGTTCCACCCATAGAACCAGGGATTTTTAGTTTTAGCTTTTAGTAGCAGTTGCTGGGATCTTGAAGTTGGATGTGGAAGCTCTTATTCCTCTCTCAGTTACAGCTAAAAGCTGGGGTTCTCTTCCTGCTAGAATTACATATGAGACAATCTATTTCACTGAATTTGTCTCTGTCAAGGATTTATGGAATGTTACTACACTGGAACAGTTAATTAGTAGTACATTATTTTGTTAAGCATTTCAATAGAGATACAGTTAAGCCAATTCTTTTTTTTATTTTGTCTGCACTTTAACTGTAGTATAAAAATAGAATGTGTTTTGCTTAAAGTTGAATAGTTTGGCAATTGAATTGCATCTCGAACGCAATGCCTTACCCGTACCTTTAAAGTAAGTAATAGTTAGTGTCAAGGCTATCTCCTTAATAATATTTTGAGGGGGTTTAGACTGGTCCATAACAAATTGGTAACTCTTATCAGGATCATAAACTCTAATTCCAGATTGCGTTTGGATTACTGGACTCAAAGGCAATGTGTAGAGTCATAGAGATGTACAGCATGGAAACAGACCCTTCAGTTCGACTTGTCCATGCCGACCAGATATCCCAACCCAATCTAGTCCCACCTGCCAGCACCCGGCCCATATCCCTCCAAACCCTTCCTATTCATATACCCATCCAGATGCCTTTTAAATGCTGCAATAGTACCAGCCTCCGCCACTTCATCTAGGAGCTCATTCCACACACGTACCACCCTCTGAGTGAAAAAGTTGCCCCTTAGGTCTCTTTTATATCTTTCTCCTCCCACCCTAAACCGATGCCCTCTAGTTTTGGACTCCCCCACCCCAGGGAAAAGACTTTGTCTATTTATCCTATCCATGCCCCTCATGATTGTATAAATTTGTAGAAGGTTACTCTTCAGCCTCCAACGCTCCAGGGGAAACAACCCGAGCCTCTCCCTGTAGCTCAAATCCTCCAACCCTTGTAAATCATTTCTGAACCCTTTCAAGTTTCACAACATCTTTCTGATAGGAAGGCGACCAGAATTGCACGCAATATTCCAACAGTGGCCTAACCAATGTCCTATACCGCCGCAGTAAGTGTTGGTGTTTCTTTTCTCGGGTGTTGCATTCTGTTAGTTTAAATAGGCTGTGCCTTGCGTAGTAATGGCTCATTCAGCCACTGAGAATTTCCTGGAGGTGGAAGAAGTCACTTCGAGAATTTTACAGAAAGCGAGGAAGGCAAAGCTTTTGGAACTGGCAGTCAAGCTGGAGTTGGGGTTGCTTTTGTCTGTGAGAAAAGGGTAGGTAATTGCAGCATTAGCTTGCTATTTATGATAGCCAGATACGCCATTAGAATCATTGTAAATGGCTTAAATTCAATTGCAAATGAAGCAGTTGATCATGAAAAGAAAATGAAATCGTTTGAAAGCAGAGGAAAAAGGGAAAGGAAGGGCCCTCGCAAAAGAAAGGGAGAAAGAGAGAGGTTTTGAACTACAGAGGTTGGAAATGAAAGCTCAAAATCCTTATCTTATGCAGCAGCTTCATGATTAAAGATAAGGAAGTTGAAGTTTAATTATCAGAAACTGAGTTTGATCAAATAATTGAAAAAGAAAGAACAAGTGGAGGATAAAATGGATATTTTTAGTTTAGATAAATTAATTGAATTCCAATGGAAAGTTGAAAAACTAAAGCAGATGTAATCAAAGCAGTAGAATCTGAGTGTATCTCAGAATGTTACTATCTTTAACATGAAGTCATGATGAGGAAATAGAGACAATCACATATTCAGGCAGATGAAAAATGGGCAGAAGTTCATCAAGTTGTATTTCTGGTCATAGCAAGGATGAGTTGCAGGTAGCACATGAATTAACAGTAGGAGGTGATTTAGGAGTAAAGAAAACTTAAGCCAAAATGCAAAAATATTTTTACTGGTCTGGACTGCATCAGGATGTGGTTGCCTTTTGCCAGACATGTCATATGTGTCAGGCAATTAGGCAGCAATAAAGTCAGCACCCTTAATTCCCATTTCTGCATTTGAGGAACCTTTCATGAGAGTCTTAATTGATTGTGTACGACCCCTACCAAAAACAAGAAGTGGGAATCAGTATTTGTTGACCATAATGGATGTAACAACTGGATATCTACAGGCCATTCAATTCCGCAGTATCATAGCCTAAGGTATTATAGAAGAGTTCTAACTGTGTTGACTAGATACAGACTGTCCACAGAAATACAATCAAATCAAGGGTCAAATTTTACATCAATATTACTCAAAAAAGTTATGGATAGCTTAGGAATAAAACAATTCAAATCCAATGCCTAATATCCAGAATTGCAGGGAAAATTTTCAAACAGTGACATCAACCTTTTAAGATCATGTTGAGGGCTTATAGTCAAGACTATTCAGAGAAGAGGGATGAAGAAATTCCATTTGTTTGTTTTGCAACTAGGGATGCACCAAATGAATCCACCGAATTCAGTTCATAACATTTTCAGCATGAGGTGAGAGGACCACTGAAATTAGTTAAGGAGAAATTAATGAGTAAGAGTTCAGAGACCACATATTTGAACTATATTTGTCAGTTTTAAGGAGAGATAGAGCAGGTGAATTGGCTAGACAGCATTTAAAAGTAGCACAGCATGTGATGAAACTGAAAGCAGACAATTTTTTAAAAATTCACAATTTTGCTATTGGTAATAAAGTCTTAGTATTACTACCAGTGGTAGGTGAACCTCTAAAGGCAAGGTTTAGTGGGCCTTATCAAATCAAAAGGAAATTCAGTGACATGAATTATTTGATAAGAACATCAGATAGAAAGTACTCTCACAGTGTATCAGCTGATTATGTTCAAAAGGCATTTTGATAGCGAAGGAAAGCAAATGGAGAATGTGTTGCTGATTATAACACAAAGTAAAGAATCAAGTTCAGATGATTCTGAATTGGACATTCCTCAAATTAAATTAGACAATGAGGAAGTTCTCAAAAATTGGGATAAATTATTGAGTTACCTTTCAGAGGAAAATTGAATAACCCGAAAGAGTGATTACAATCACATTGGGAGAATTGTGGGGGTAAGTTGGGAAGTACTAATCTGATTATGCAGGAGGTGCTGTTCCATTTAAATAACATCCTTAAAGACTTAACACTCAAGTTGGCACAGGTTCAGAAGAAGATTGAACACATGCACAAAGACAACATAACCAAGGAGAGTTGCAGTGAACTGAGGTCACCCACAGCAATGCTGTCATGTGTGAACTGTCACAAAATCAATGTAGTTACAAAATCTGATTCATATCCTATTTAACATTTGGAAGACTGTATTGAGATGGCGGGGCAAGCAAATTATATTCCTAAATTGAATTTACTCAGAGGATACTGGCAGGTAGCTTTTTCTGAAAAAAATGAAGACAATTTTAGTTTTCGTGACACTGAATGCACTGTACCATTTTTAAAGTTTTTGGTCAGAAAAATGCACTAGTCACATTTGAAAGGCTAACCAATACAGTCATTTTGGGATTACCCAATTGTGTTGTGTACATCGATGATCTGGCGATTTTTGGTCACACAAAAATCAGTCTGTTTAGATGGAGCTTATTATTGAAGTCATTCAATTTGAAAATTATACAAGTAGCACGAAAAGAGAACATATTTGCCAACACGTTGTGGTGGCTTTGATGGATGAAGACAAAGGCATTTGCAAGAATATACGGATTGGTATAGAATGTAATAGTGAATGTTTTCATGCTTAGAGTTATTATAATGTATATGTGTATTGTAGTGTTCTAATAGAAAAGGACTAAAGGTTTTAAAAAATGAAGCCATCTTTGTATACTGATGATTCATTTTTTAAAGGGGAGGAGGTGTGACAAGAACAAAGCTTTAAGAGGTGTATTTTGTCCTGGTTTTTTTAATGGAGAGGTTGAGACAGAGGTGCTGAGCAGTCTGCTCATAATCAACAAACAAGCTTGTGAGGCCTTGACTTTTTAAGTTGGAACAATAGAAGCAGCATGACTGGTTGGGATCAAGCTCACACAGCACCAGGACTTTTTGTTTTAGCTTTCAGTAGTAGGGATCTTAAAGCTGGATGTGGAAGGTCTTATTCCTCTTATTGTTACAGCTAAAGGCTGGGGTTCTCTTCCTGCTGCTAGGTTTATAAGTGAGACAATCTATTTCACTGAATTTGCCTTTGACATGGGTGTGTTTATGGGATGTTACTTTATTAGAACAATTAGAAGTAGTTCGTGTGTATGTATATATAAAATTTTGTTAAGCATTTCGATAGAGATAGAGTAAAGCCAATTCTTTTATTTTTATTTTGTCTGTCTTTTGTCATGTAAAACTAAAGTGTTTTGCTTAAAATCAAGTAGTTTGAGCAACCAAATTGCTTCTAGAACACAATGCCATACACTTATCTTTAAAGTGAGAAAAGGTTAGGGTGAAAATATATCTTCTTAATATATTTTGAGGAGGTTTAGTCTGATCCATACCACTACAGACTGTGTAAATAATTGTAATAACAAATGCTGACTAAAACAGATCACCATCAACATTTAGGATCTAAATTAAAATAACACATCCTCTTTAATTTTCTTCCTTCCTTACCTTAATGTACTGACTCCCTCAGATTTGAAGTTCTATGACTGCCAGATAATGGCCATCTCCAACAAGAGAATCTAACCATCTGTCTTGACATTCAGAGGCATTACTATCACAGACTCCTTCATCATCAACATCCTGGGGGTTGCCACTGACCAGAAACTCAACTGGAATTATATCGTGGCTTCAAGAGCAGGTTAAAGGCTAGGATTTCATAGTGAGTAAATGACATTCTATCTGCCAAAGCCTGTCAAGCATAGCTACAATTCAGGAGAGAGATGGAATATTCCCCACTTGGTTGGATGGGTTCAGCTCCAACAACAATCAAGAAGCTTGACGCCATCCAGGCCAAAGCAAGCCCCTTTGATTGGCACCACATCCACTCTGTCCATCACCAATGCTCAGTCGCAGCAGTGTGTACCATCTACAAGATGGACTGCAGAAATTCACCAGGGTTCCTTACACAGCACCTAACAAACCTGCAAACTCTACCATCTAGAAGGACAAGGGTAGCAGATACATGGGAACACTACCACTTGCCAGTTCCCCTCCAAGCCACTCACCATCCCGACTTGGAAATAAACCATCATTCCTCCAGGGTTGCTGGGTAAAAATCCTGGAATTCCCTCCTCGATAGTACTGCAGTTCAAGAAGGTGGCTCACCTTCAGTTTCTCAAGGGACAGTTAGGGATGATCAATAAATGGTAGCCAGCCAGTGACATATTAATCCCACAAAAACATTTCAAAAACCATTTGTCAGCCAACTGTTCATTGTGCAGCAGTGAAGCCAGGGATCACTCAACGGGACTCTTTGACTATGGGGACTATCCGAGCTGACACCCATGCTGCCAACATGAGTTGCTTCACAGAAGAATGAGGAACAAAGATTCAGAGAGGAATGAAAAAGAAGTAAAAGAGATAGATTTTGGCAATGCTTCTTAAATGATGACAGAAAATTAGACAGACTAAGTGATTAAGAGAAAGGGTCAAGGTAGCAGATAAGTTATAGTTGAGGATTAGGAACAGAAACTCTAGCTGCAGGACACTGAGTTGAATCACTGTGTCCCTGGTAATACCTTGGCCAGGATTACCCTGGGACTCTGTGATAATGTGTGACAGACTCTGACCCAATCTCCCCACTGATTCAGACCATTGTGAATTCAAGTCTCACTCCAGGACAGGAGCATAAAATTCCAGGCTAACTCTACCGCTGCAGTGTGGAAGGTTCGGGCAGAGACCAAAATTTCGTGGCTCCCAGCCTGATACAAGTATAGCAGGCCCCGCTCCTCATGAAACACAATGGGTCCCCTAGGGACCTGATGTATCTTCCTTTCCCTGACCCTGATTGGATGTGCCATTTTCTCAGTTGGGACACCAATTGGAGGCCCCGTCTTCTCTCTCTCACTCAACTGATACTAGAGGAATGAATTATCACCTTGCTTAATGAGGGATTTTGCTGACTGCAGACTGGGTGCTGAATTTCGTACAACAGTGATTACACTTCACCACATTGTTTCATTGGGTGTACGTTTCTTTGGAGAATATAAACATGGTCTTAGGGGCAGGAATTGGTTTCTTGGCCCCTTGAGCCTGCACACCTTTTCGATAGGATCATGGTTAATCTAATTGTGGCTTCAACTCCACATTCCCGTTTACTCTCCCAAATAACCACTGACTCCCTTCTTAGCCAACAATGTACTTACCTCTGCCTTAATGATATTCACCTCCACCACTCCCTGGAGACAGAGTTCCAAAGAGTCATAACCCTCTGAGAGAAAACTAAAGTGCCACTTCACCATCTTGAATAGGCGGCCTCTTATTTTTGAATTGTCAGTCCCCCAGTTCCAGTCTCTCCCACAAGAAGAAACATCTCTTCAGCATCCACCCTGTAAAGGGCAGGCAATGGTCTAGTGGTATTATTGCTGGACTGTTAGTTCAGTGACCCATGTAATGTTCTGGGGACCTGAGTTCCAATCCTGCCATGGCAGATGGGGAATATGAATTCAATAAATATCTGGAATTAAGTGTCTAATGATGACCATGAATCTATTGTCATTGTTGGAAAAACCCATCTGGTTCACTAACGTCTGTTAGGGAAGGAAACTGCCATCCTTACCGAGTCTGGCCTATATGTGACTCCAAACCCACAGAGATGTGGTTGAACCTTAATTGTTATAAATGCTAGCCTATCGAGTGAAGCCCTCATCCCACAAATGAGTAAAAAGAGTTCCTCTCAGGATCTTAGTGGATCACAGCAACAGAAATGTTAGATTTTTCACTGTCCTGCGATTATGGTCTACATCGCAATGCCAGGTAAAGGGAAGAGGACCAGAGATCTGTCCTGCTCCTCCTCCATTCTGCCTTCAACATTTACATTGGCTGTCATTCACAGAACTGGATCCCATTCAAAGTGCAGTGACTCCAGGAGAGATGGGAAAACCATTGAGACAATTCTAAAGTGCATTCTGAAGACGTCGATGTCTGCTCAGCTTAAAAGTCGGCCGCCACCTCCAAATTGCCCAGTGTCCTTCACCATCCATTTGCAGTGCCCTGCCTGAGGTGAGCAGATTTACAATAACATCGCTGCTGACATACAACTCCTGTAATCCTCTTTAAGCAGGGCTAAAAACAGGACTGCACCCTGCCAGTTCCACTCTAATGTAATACCCCACTGTCATTAATAATCTATCGAACTACTTAATCCTCTCTCCATGCTCCATAAAGCCTCTCTGCTCACATTGGATGCATTCTAACCTTTATCTAAGTGTGTCTCTTGCGTTTTAAAATAGATTGATGGAAAACTATTAAGGTTCTGTAAGATAATGGGCGCTGTTATCACGTTCCACTTCCATTTTCATGTTGCCATGACTACTTGGGTCTGAGTTTTCAGTGGTGTGACATCAGGCCAGCAGAATAGGAAATTGGAGCAGGAGAAGGCCATTCAGCCCCTTAACCCTGCTCCACCATTCAATTAAATCACAAACTTGATCTCAAATGGAGTAATGGTAATGTTACTGAAAAGGAAATCCAGCACTTCAAGAAAGGGATGTGGGTTTGAATCCTAATGGGGTAGGATGAAATATTCTGAAATATAACGCTAATGTAACAGTGGCCATGTAACCACTCTTGACTGCTGCAAAAATCCTATCTGGTTTGCTAGTATCCTTTAAGGAAGGAAATCTGTCATCCATGGGTCTGGCCCTCATGTGACTCCAGATCCATAGTGATGTCTAATCAAAACAGAAATTGCTGGAAACAACTCAGCAGGTCTGGCAGCATCTGTGGAGAGAAAGCAGAGTTAATGTTTTGGGTTCAGTGATCCTTCTCCAGAACTCTGCTTTCTGAAATGGCCTGAGCAAACCACTCAGTTCAATGCCAGGACATTTAAGTGATGGGCAACAAATACAGGCCCAGTCACGAATGCCCATGTCCCATGAATGTATAAAAAGTAAGCTCCACTCTCCTGACCTCCACCCCCAGTCATACCCCTTAATAAAACAATAAAACAGAGGATATTCGGCCCATTGAGCCCACTCTGCATTCAATTAAATCATGACTGATCTGATAATCCTCAATTCCATTTCCTTACTTCTCCTCACAACCCAGTGATATCCTCACTGATTAAAAATCTGTCTGTCACAGCCTTGAATATAGTTCATGACCTAGCCCTGACAGCCTTCTGTGATAAAGAATTCCACGGATCCATTATCCTCTGAGAAATTCCTCCTCATCTCTGTCTTAAAAGTGTAATGCCTTACTCTAAGATTACACGCCCTGCCTAAGATTACACATCCTAGACCCTGCCACAATAGGAAACAACTTTTCTGCATGTACAATGTCAAGTCTTGTAAAAATCTTGTTGCTTCAATAAAGTTTTCTCATTATTCTAAATTCCAATTAATACAAGTCCAATCTACTCAACCTCTCCTCATAAGACATGCCCGCCATATCTGGAATCAGCCTCCAATGTCAGTCTATATTTCCTTAGATGGACTGACTAGTGTTTTGTGGAGTCTTAGCAAAACCTCCCCATTTTTATTCTCCATTCTCTTTGAATTAAAATTAATGTTAAATTAATTTCCTTGTCCATCAAAAATCCAACTCATCCATGAATTAGTTTAGAGGTTTATAAAGTTATGAGGACCATGGTTAGGGTGAATAGCCAAGGTCTTTCCTCCAGGGTAGAGGAATCCAAAACTAGAGGGTTTAAGGTCAGAGGGGAAAGATTTAAAAGAGACCTAAGAGGCAACTTTTTCATGCCGAGGATGGTGCGTGTATGGAATGAGCTGCCAGAAGAAGTGTTGGAGTCTGGTACAATTACAACATTTAAAAGGCATCTGGATGGGTATACGAATAGAAGGAGTTTAGAAGGATATGGGCCAAATGCTGGCAAATGAGACTAGATTAGGTTAGGATATCTGGTCGGCACGGACGAGTTGGACCAAAGAATCTGTTTCCATGCCGATGACATTGCCTCCACCACCATCAGTGGTAGACAATTCCTCTTACTCATGACTGTTCAGAAGTAATTTCTAATCTTGTCATAAAATGGAGACCTCTATGTTAGTTTCTTCCACAAGAAGAAATATTGTCCCCAAACCTATCCTATGCATTGCCCTCATATTTCGATAAGATGCCATTTTACTTTTCTGAACTCCAGTGAATATAGGCGCAACCTGTTGAACCTCTCCTTGTGCAATCAGCCCTTTGTTCTATGCAACTTTCTCTATGGAAATGTTGTTTATCATTGGTACAAGCATCAAAGTCTAGAGCATGACTTCCCAATCCTTTACTCACCGTGACCCTGTTTTGAGGTGGGTGGCGGAAGGGAATCAGAAATTTGGGTCCTGTCAAGAACTCGTTCCGAGCATCATTGCTGCCCTACAGTTTGTAACCCCAAAGTTTCAGCTGGCAACCATCCATTCCCCTAACTTTGGGGAATCCTAGTCCAGAAGAGTTCGATAGAAACAGATTAAAAGGAAGACTGGCAGGGAGTGCCACTTTTTCTGAAGTGCTGTCTTTCAAGTGAAATGATAAAGCAAGTCTTCATCTGCTGGGATGTAAAAGATTCCTTAGCACTTTAAAAAAAAGCTAGACGGTGGCACCAACATTATCCAATCAAACTAGGAACAGAGGCCATTCAGCCTCTTGAGCCTGTTTTAGATTAGATTAGATTACTTACAGTGTGGAAACAGGCCCTTTGGCCTGACAAGTCCACACCGCCCCGCCGAAGCGCAACCCACCCATACCCCTACATTTACCCCTTACCTAACACTACGGGCAATTTAGTATGGCCAATTTATCTGACCTGCACATCTTTGGACTGTGGGAGGAAACCGGAGCACCCGGAGGAAACCCACGCAGACACGGGGAGAACATGCAAACTCCACACAGTCAGTCGCCTGAGGCAGGAATTGAACCCGGGTCTCTGGCGCTGTGAGGCAGCAGTGCTCACCACTGTCAGTCAATGGGATCATAGCAAATTTTTGTACTAATTCCATGTATGTATCTTGGCCCTACATCCCTTAATACATTAAAAATAACAAAATCAAACAGCCCCATTATTAAGTTTAACAATTGATTGAGTGTCAATTGTCATTTGTGGTTCACAGCTCCAAATCTCTCCCACCGTATGTGTGTAATTGTTTCCTCCTTAAACTCCTGAAATGTCTGGCTTTAATTATTAGACTGTTGTTTGTCCTGGACTCCACACCCCCATAGCCAACCGGTGGAAATTTTTTCTCTATTGTATCAGTTCTCCTTAATAAAAATTAGTTAAATCAGTTCCTTATTCTTACAAATCCCAGGGATACCATTCTAGTTTGTGTAATCTGTCCTTGACACCAATATCTGTAGGTAGTAACCCTGGGAAACCAATGTGTAAAAACAGGAAAGGGCCTGAGGAAGGTTCACTGGACCCAAAACGTTAAATGCCTCTGATTTCTCTCCACAGAGGCTGCCTGACTTGCTGAGCGTTTACAGCAATTCCTGTTTTTGTTTCTTATTTACAGCATCCGCAGTTTTTTTTCACGTCTTTTTTTATAAAAACAAAGACTTGGTTTAGTACATCATCCCAAGAACAGTATTTCAACAGGACAGGATTCCCTCAGGACTGCACTGGGAGTGTCACCCTGGATAAAGTAGCCAAGGCCAAACTGAGAGGAGGGAATTGATGACAAGTGTCAAGTGCTCCTTTGTGAATGAACTTCTCCCTCCTGTACAGATTTACAACTGAGAAGCAGCATCAAACCCTGAACTGTGTCAGGTAATTACTTCATATTTGAATATTCCACTAATTATAGTAACAATTAAACAGAGCTTTCATTCACTATAGAAATTGGCACAATCTTTTGATTTAGCAAAGCCTCTGGCCAGGAACCAAAGCTCTTTTATAAAGGAACTGAGATGAGTTTCCATAGAAACATTCACAGCAAAAGATGGTAAAATATGGCACTTCTGGACATCCTAAAGCATTTTATAATCAAATCAATTATTTCCTTGAAGTCTGATCACTATTGCTGTTTCGGAAATGTGATAGGATCTGAAACACAGAAGTGAAACATCCTCAAAGTAGGGATTTCCCCTAGTGTTTTGGCCCAAGATTTAGGTATTCTTTGAAACAGATTATCAGGTCTTTATTATTTGACTTTCTTTGGGAACTTGCTGTGCATCATTTAGCTTTTAATATTCTCCCGTGGGATGTGAGTGTCACTGGTGAGGCCAGACGTTGTTGCCTGTCCCCAATTGTCCTTGAACGAAGTGGTTTGCCTGGCCATTTCAGATGACTGTGAAGAGTCAACCACATTGCTGTGGGTCTGGACACATGTGGGCTCCTACTGGACAAAGACAGCAGTGTTCTGAAGAAGGCAGCTCACCACCACCTTCTCAAGGACAACTAGGGATGGGCAATAAATGCTGGCCCAGCCAGCGATGCCCTCATCCCTCGTCCCATGAATGAATTAAAACAAATTATCTCAGACTCAAAGCGTTAACTCTACTTCTCTCTCTACAGATGTTGCTGGACCTGCTGAGTCTCTTTTTTTAATTAAGGGCAGGTCTCTTTCCCCAAAGGCTGTTAATGATCAATGTGAGCTTTTACGTTAATTGATAATAGCGTCATGGTCACCATTGCTGATTCGAGCTTTCAATTTCTGATTTATTAACTGAACGTAAGGTCTCCCAGCTGATCTGGTGGGAATTGAACCCACATCCCCCAGAGAATTAGTCTCAGCATCTGGATTATTAATTCATTGACATTTTCTCTCGAACCATGTCTCCCCCAGCATGGCATGGGGGTACATCAGCCTAGTTAGAGTCATAGAGATGTACAGCATGAAAACAGACCCTCCAGTCCAACTCGTCCATGCTGACCAGATATCCTAACCTAATCTAGTCCCATTTGCCAGCACTTGGCCCATATCCCTCTAAACCCTTCCTATTCATGTACCCATCCATATACCTTTTAAATACTGTAATTGTACCAGCTTCCACCAGCCTCTCTAGCAGCTCATTCCGCACACACACCATCCTTTGCATGAAAATGCTGCCCCTTAGGTTCCTTTTAAATCTTTCCCCTCTCACCCTAAACCTATGCCATTTAATTTGAGAATCTCCCACCTTGCTTATTTATCCTATCCATGCCCCTCATGATTTTATAAACCTCTATAAGGTCATCCTTTTGCCTCTGACGCTCCAGGGAAAACAGCCCCCTCGAACCCTCCAACCCTGGCAACATTCTTTTTTGAACCCTTCAAGTTTCACAACATCCTTCTGAGAGGAGGGAGACCAGTACTGCACACAATATTCCAAAAATGGCCTAACCAAAGTCCCATACAGCCACAACGTGACCTCCCAGCTCCTATACTCAACGCTTTGACCAATAAAGGAAAGCATACTAAATGCCTTCTTCACTATCCTATCTACCTAAGACTCCACTTTGAAATTGTTGAGTTTAAGTCTCTGGTGTGGGACTTGAACCTCTAACCTTCTGATCCAAAGGTCAGAGCACTACACAGCTGACAAATAACTATGAAAGGCATGAATTTGTCCAATTTAGAGCAATGTTAAGTTTGAAGCTAATTATCGCAATAACATTCTGGAACTTAAACCACACATGAGCAATGCCACTGGAGATGTAATAATCTAAATTCTAACAGTCAATAGATCCTTTATTAAACAATTCTAAATCCTGATTAACCCTGATTAACTGTTCATCTAAGTGGGTCATTATGTGTTTAGCTCCATCAGTCAGACATACAAGAGAATCATTGAATCACACAACACGGACAGAGGCTGTTCACCCCATCATGCTTCTGCTGGCTCCTCATTAAAACTATCTCAAGTCATCCTGCCAAATTCCAGCAGCACTTCTGAAAAAGTTATAAAGGGTGAATGTAGGAGCAAAAATTCTCAAAGTGTTAAAACAATACATTTTTGTTGCACTTCTGTCAAATGTTTCACAATCACCAGTTGGGCCAAAGGGCTTGCAGCCGATGATGTGCATTTCAAAGGGTAGTCACTGCTGTAATGTATGAAACATCAAAGCCAATCTATGCACAGCAAGATCTCACAAACAACCATGTGGTAATGATTAGACAACCTATTCTTTTGTGGCCTTGGTCAAGGGCTAAAATGTTGGACCAGGATGGCAAAGAGCACTCCCCTGTTCTTCAAAATAGCCTACCTGTCCTTCAGAGCAAGGCTGACATTTTGCTCATGTCAAGAACCAGCTCAGGAGTCTTTTAACACGGGGAGGTGGTAGCTTTTCAAAAATGACGCATTCGTTGATCAAGCAAGTGGGATCTCGGCCTAATGCCTCCTTCAGTCTTGTATAGGGATGTACATAAGCCTCAGCCCTTGAGTGGGACTCAGACCCAGATCTTTATGATTCAGTGTGTTACCAGCTCTGCCAAAACTGACAGTTGGATTGACTGAACTTCTACCGGATGATCAAACTGACAACACAGCACGTTTGGTTAGCTGATCTCTCACACAAAAGCTACCCCTGTGTTCTCCACCAAGAGCTTTAGCTCACCCTTCCAGCAACTTATTCACTTAAAAAAAAAATTATCAGTTACTGGCGATCTCATTGTGTTCAATAAAGCTAAGCAAGAAACATGAATTATTTCTGGTATGAAGTGTTGACCTAGCTTTTCATTGAGGGACACACATCACCCATCATTTGGCAGAACAATCATTTGCCCTTTTGCAGGCAGATTATATGGACACAGTAAGATCCCATGAACTGCAATGATTTGACTGAGCAGTTAATCTGTAAGGAAGCTATCTCTCATCCCACAGGGCACGGGCACGTTCACACCTAGAGTATTGTGTCCCATTTTTGTCACCCCACTTGGAGACATTTTCACTGGCAATTGTTCCAGGAAAGGTTCTGGGATGAAGGAAAGCTTGGGGCCTAACCTCTTGGAGTTTAGAAAATTGATAGATGGCCTTATAGAAATGTATAAAATCTTAATGGAGCTTGACAAGGCTCCTGTACATGGAACTTGAAGGCTAATGTACCAGTTGCCTTCTTCACTTTTTTGTTGCACCTGCATACTTATTTTCAGCAACTGGTTTGTGGGGACACCCAGGTGTCATTGCACCTCCTGTTTTTGCTGCTAAAGTGGATAACCTCACACTCATCCACATTTTCCTCATCTTGCACGAATTTGCCCACTCAACTTCTCTATTGAGTCAGGTGTTACGGGGGAGTAAGCAGAAATGTGGAGTTGAGGATCCAATCAGATTGGCTTTGATCTTATTTGCCGGTGGTGGCGGAGGCTGGATGGGCCAAATGTCCTACCCTTGCTCTACATTCCCTGTAATTGTTCCTGGCAGCCGTGCAGACTCTCCCAGTGGCTCCTGCTCCTATTTCGAACGAAGGTGGGTGAGCACATGATTTCTCCACCATGTGATGGCTTGCACAAGAAATGACTCCACTGAGATCGAATCGCATTGGCCAGTCATTTCGCTGCAAATTTTGCTGGCAACCAGGAGAGGTTCTGAGTGGCAAAGCTGACCTTTTACTGCATTTCTTAATTTAGACTAAAGGAATCAAGTAAGGTGGCAGTAGGGTGGGAAAGCATGCAAACTCCTTCTTGAGGGCAAATCAAAGAGATGGGCAGAAAATGTCAGCCCAGTCAGTGACACCCATACCTCATGAATGAGGAGAAGAAAGTGATGATGCAGGTGCAGATCAGTCATGATCATATTGAGTGGTCAAGGGCAATTTCCTATCTGCTAATGGGAAATGGTCAACACGATGGCTCAGTGGTTAACACTGCTGCCTCACAGAATCAGGGACCCAGGTTTGATTCCTGCCTCAGTCTGTATGGAGTTTGCACATTCTCCCTGTGTCTGCTTGGATTTTCTCTGGGTGCTCCTGTTCCTCCCACAAAGATGTGCAGGTCAGGTGAATTGGTCATGCTAAATTGTCCGCAGTGTTAGGTGCATTCATCAGGGGTAAATATAGAGTAGGGGAATGGGTTGGGGTTGGTTACTCTTTGGAGGGTCGGTGGAACTTGTTGGGCCAAAGGGCCTGTTTCTACACTGTAGGGAACCTAATCTAATATCTAATGAATAAATCCCCAGTGTGAACACAATCTAAATAACAACAACTTGCACAAACATAGCAACTTCGATATTGTAAGGCATCCAGGAGAAAAAATCAAACAGGACTTGATACCAAGCTGGTAGCACAGCCAAAGAGAGGACTTTTAATGATCATCCTGTAACTATCTTTCTCGTTTAAGAGCACTCCACTGCACAACAATTTGAAAACAATTGCTGTTTGTCCCCGGCCTTAATCCCAATTTGATGTTGACAGTGTTGAGGTTTATTTACAACTCGTTCTGGGTCGTTTTTAATCCCCTCTGAGGAGGATTTATGGGTAAGTCACATTCAAAGATTTTGCAGGGGCCATATGGTGTTTTTTTGGACATTTACTAAACAGAGCTATGATGTGGTTTCATCTCAGCCCCGGAGCCCCACCCCCCCAGACCAATGGAAAAAACACCAAAGAGGGAATTAATAGACATACATTTAGAATTCCTGGTAAAGCAGTCGGCAACCATTAGCTGCTCAAAAGCTACACCAAGATTGGAAACAATGAGGGCAATGCACAAAGATGGAAGTGCACTTATATTCAACATAAATGCATCCCAGTATGCTTGACGGTGCTTTTGAAATGTAGTTTCTCTTGGAGACCAACTTGTGCATTGCTCCCACAAGCAGCAGTGTGATGTAGCTTGAGGGATAAATCTTGGCCACGTCACCAGAAAGAGAGAGAGAGAAGAGAGAGACAGAGAGAGAGATCTCTCTGCTCTTCTTCAAAACAGTGGCCATGGGATCTTCTGCGTTTCGCTGAGATTCCATTTAGTTCCACTCTCTCATCCAGGAAACAAAAGAGGCTCCGTTCACGAAGCAGCACACCCTCAATGCTGCGTGTGGTATGTCAACGTAAAATTTTAACTCAAGTTTCAAGAGTTGGATTCCAATATCGGAAATGAGGAGGCCATTCAGCCCCTCAAGCCTCATCTGCCATTCAGTGTGATCATCTATGATCTAACTCCATTTACCCACCTTTACCCTCATATTCCTTTGGATAACAGACCTCAAGTAACCTCAGATTTCAACTGAGCAGTTGATCCAACTTGTCTTTCGGAGAAGACAGATCTGGATTGTTTTTGTGCGTGTAGAAATATTTAATTTCTGAAAAATCTGGGTGTAAGTTTTAGGCTTAGTCCCATGGCCCTAAACTCCCACAAATGAAAAAAGTTGTTCTCAAAACATTAACTGTTTCTCTCTCCACAGATGCTGCCAGACCTGCTAAGTTTCTCCAACATCTGCAATTCATTGTTATATTTATATGAGTAGAAAGCAGGTGTTCTTGCATTTTCAAGCATGTATTGGAGGACAGGATACAAGACATAGACAGTGTTCAGTTCAACTGACAGTGTCATGTTATTAACTGCACTAGGTGCTGGCCCCACTAAATACTGATGCACTGAGTACAGTGCATGGTTGGTGGTCTGCTGTGGTTAGTTAGCAATCTTGTCTCTGTCTTTGGGTTCATGTTAGAGCAAGACAGCAAAATCCAGGCTGATGTTCCCAGTGCAGTACTAAGGGAATGCTGCTCTGTCAAAAGTATGCAGCAGCTTCTAGGTAAGTTGCTAAACCCAGGCATTGTCTGCAATCCCAAGTGGATGTTGTTTGAATAAGAACAATGCTAGGTGCAAAGAGGTGATGGCTGTCTGGCATTCTTGTCAATATTTATCCCTCCCTCAACCAGCCAACATCAACATAAACAAATTATCTGATCATCAACACATTGATGTTGGCGGGAGCTTGCTGTATGTGTATGTTATCAACAAAACACTTCCTGCAAATGAGGGAGTCAAGAACTATGGAGCTGATCCTAACACAATGACAATGCTTTAGATGCACCACGTTGCCTCTAAATCACTTTGAAATATTCTAAGTTTGTGCAAGGTGTTATATAAATGCAAATTCTCTTACTTTTTGTCAATGAAACCCCCGCCACTGTCACCTGGTTTTGTAATTAAGCGTTTTGTATTTCTTAAATGACTCTTTCAATAAAGGAGAGGCAATTGTTCTCTCTCTCTCTCACTTCTCTGGATCTAACAGGCAGTCTTCGGCCTGGTAAAGGTTTGTTTCTTAATCGTTGGCCCCATCATTGCAAATTTTAGAAGGTGATTTGTGAAACGTGGCTCCATGCATTATACTGCAACAACGGTGCTACAGAAATACAGTTGTTGTTGCACCAGCCATAAGGTCCAATGGGAATATCACCGCAGGGACGGGCTCATTTGAAGTGATGTGGAGCATTCCTCTGAGGGACAAGAACTGGGAACAAGCACCTTCACAGAATTCCATCCCTGCTGAATGATAAAATTCCTTTCTTTTCATGCTTAACTGAAGTCAGTTCTTCATAGGCAAGTCCAACCATAACAACAAATCCCAATGAAAGAAAACATATGCTTTGTCCTTTGCTAAATCCTCTTAAGAGTTGGAACACCAGGTCGGCAATCTGCTGTTACTCACTCGGCTGGTTTGAACTTCATTAGACCAGGCACTGCTAAGATGTGTGTTCAATGAACTGGGATCTTTGCTCTCAACAAATGGAAAAATTAATTAGGGGTTTAGTGTTTAGGCAAAACAGGTTCAGGGCCACATGTCAGCACCTGCACACCCCAAAATCCAGATCTGAAGTTTATAAAACAAAGAATTGCGGATGCTGGAAATATGAAACAAAAACAGAGAATGCTGGAGAAACTCAGTGGAAAGAAACATCTGTGGAAAGAGAAACACGAGTTAACTTTTCAAGTTCAATATGACTGTTCTTCAGAGATTCTGAAGAAGAGTCACTGATCCTGAAACATTAACTCTGTTTCTCTCTTCAGAGATACTACCAGGCCTTATTAGTTTCTCTGAAGATTTGAAGTTAAATGGAATGAGAAATATTTTTGTCCACTACTGCATCCTGTAGTATTTACTCAGATGACCACTGCTGGTATCTTGTATATTTGTCACCTCTATCCGTGAATAGTAATTGTTGAAAGTAGCTTCACTGCTACCGATCCTCTTTTGTCTTGGGTCTATCTAGTGGTGAGTGTAAAGTGACCACAGAAGTCCCTCTGTCCTTGGACTAACAAGTTGGCAATAAGTACAACTCCATTGGGTCCAGCACCATGACCAGAACTGTGTGAGTGCTGAAAGGCTAAAGTAGGACTCCTTGTCCCCACCCAGACATGATGTGTAACACCAGCAGAAAGGGGTGGAGGAAATGTAGCATGAACGTTAACCACTTCAGAACCATTACCTTTCTTTTATTTCATACTCATAAGTGCTATCAGGTACAACTGAGTGACATTCCCATCACTAAAATCACTGTGACTACCATTAGCTCATAGAGCTGGTTCTATGGCATAGGTCATTTGATTTCTGTCAGTGCAAGGATATATACAATTTTCATGAGGGGAGTTCAGATATGCATTGGCTGCATTGTTTAAATGGTGGTACAGTTTTTAGAGGCTGAATAGCTTCCTCCTGTTCAATACAACTTGCATCCTTTTTCATTCATTCATGGGGTGAGAATATGAGAGGTTGGGCCATTTGTTGACCATCCCTAATTGCCCCTTGAGAAGGTGGCAGTAAGCTGCCTTCTTGCACCACTGCAGTTTCTATGGTTTCACAACACTCGCAATTTCTGTTATGGAGCGAGTTCCGGGATTTTGATTGAGTGGCATTGAAAGAATGGTAATATATTTCCACATTGAGATAGCTTGTGGCTTAGAGGGGGACTTGCCTGTGGTGGTGGTCCCATGGATCGATTTCCCTTGTTCTTCTGATGATAAAGGTTGTGGGTTTGGAAGTTGCTGTCTAAGGGACCTTGATGAGTTACTGTAGTGCATCTTATAGATAGCATACACTGCTGCTACTGAACTTCAGTAGAGAATGGAGTGAATATTGAAATTGGTGGTTGGGGTGCCAAACAGTGCTGTTGAGCCCTGAATGGGTGACTCCATTTACAAAACACAAGTCAGTAGTGCGATGAAATACCCACTGCTTGCCTGGATGGATGCAACTTCAATAATACTCAAAAAGCTCCCTCTCGGAGGGGGCAGACTGCTTGATTGCCGCTACATCCACTCCCTCAGTAGCAGCAGTGTGTACCATCTACAAAATGGACTGAAGAAACCTACCAAGGCTCCTTAGACAGCAACGTCTAAACTCACAACCACCTACATCCAGAAGGACAAGGACACCAGATACATGAGAACACCATTGACTGCAAGTTCCTCTCCAAGCCATTCACCATCCTGACTCGGAAATCTATCATCGTTCCTTCACTGCCACGGAGTCAAAATCTTGGAATTCTTGTGAGTCTATTTACAGCACATGGACTGCAGTAGTTCAATAAGGCACGGTGGCTCAGTGGTTAGCACTACTGCCTCATAGCGCCAGGGACCTGGATTTGATTCCAACCTCAGGCGACTGTTTGTGTGGAGTTTGCACATGCTCCCAGTGTCTGCAGGAGTTTATTCCGGTTGCTCCGGTTTCTCCCACAATCTGAAGATGTGCAGGTTAGGTGAATTGGCCATCGTGTTCAGGGATGTGTAGGTTAGGTGCATTAGTCAGGGGTAAATGTAGGATAATAGGTTAGGAAATGGGTTTGGGTGGATTACTCTTTGGAAGGTCGGTGTGGACTTTTTGGGCCGAAGGCTTGTTTCCACACTGTCAAAATTCTATGAAGGCAGCCCACTACCTTCTCAAAGGGCAATTAGGGACAGGCAATAAACTCTAGTCCAACCAGCAATGCCCATGTAGCTTGAATGATGTTAAAAAAACACTCATGCCTTGTAGGCAGTGGAAACTTTTGAATGAGTTCCATAGTATCTTTAAGAGAGTAAAACATCTGTAAGAGCTTAACAGTATCCATTATTAAACTAAATTTGAAATGAAGCCATAGAAGGACTGGTGACCAGAATTTTGACTAAAATGGTGGGTTTTGGGCAATTCCTTAAAGGAGGAGGAAAAAGTGGGAGAGAGGAAGAGAAGGCTTAAGGTGAGACTTAGGGCCTTTTCAGAACCTCACTGATAGATCACAGTGGTCCTTCCTGACTCCCCAGTTGGGATTAAGTTGACTAAGTAAGTTTCTGTGGCCATTGAGATTGACCTGTTCGTGCCTTGCAAAGCCTCACTGAGGGCAAGCATCCAGGAATTGCAGGACAGACTTACATTCTTCACTCAGTGACAAGTGAAGTGTGTTTGCAGATTGAGGAAGTAACTCAATCCATATCAGTCATCAGACCAAAAACGGATTAAGTTAAACCAACCACTAATCCCGACTCTCTCAAAACAAGTGAACATTAGACTTTCGACATACTGTCGCCACGCCCTGCTCTTCATTTTACACATCCTCCCAGACAGATGTTTATTTATTCACAGGAAGGACACCTTCTTTCTCTCTGTAGTTTTGTTGTTGATTACTTCCATTACCCTCACAATAATGCCCAACTTGTGGCGTGGTGCCATCTTGTAGGCATTGCTAAGAACCCACATCATTTATGGGTGGTGCCTTCCTGCTCAGTATTGGCCGTAGTCTCTCACTGACCTGTACCACCTATGCAGCCATGGTCTCTACTCTGCACTCTGTCTCTTTCTGAATCTGCTTCCTCCCCTGTGCACATTGTGTCCAATGCTGGCTGTCAATCTCTAGGAAGGAGGCAAGTCTTTGGAGACTAGGCTCAAGAGATTTACTTGACTGAGATTGAGGAACAGAACTCCTGCAGTTTGGCTGAAGACTGGGATTTCTCTCTTATGAATGGGTAATATTTAATGGAGATGTTCCACATCATGAAGGAGTGTAACAAAGTCAACCAAGGACAACTATTTGTTGGGGCTGGGGAACAGAGAACACAGACTTAAAATGATTGGTCGAAGAACATGAGACAGATTCAGGAGAAACAGTGTGGGTAACCCAATATCACATCCAGACTTTGTATTCCCTCATGGGATGCGGGCATCACTAGCAAAGTCAGTATTTGTTGCCCATTCCAAACTGCCCTCGAACATTGACTTATTCAGCCATTTTAGAGGGTAATCAAGAATCTGGAGTCACATGTACACTCAGAGTGCGTAAGGATGACAGATCTCCTTCCGTAAAGGATATTAGTGAACCAAAGAGTTTTTAATGACAACTGGTAATTCCATTTTTCACTATTGGCCGTGATGAGTTTTGAACCCTTGTCCCCAGGATATTTGTCTATGTTGCTAGGTGATCAGTCCAATCACATACAGAGGGGAAAGACATAAAAGAGACCTAACGGGCAACTTTTTCATGCAGAGGGTGGTACGTATATGGAATGAGTTGCTAAAGGAAGTGGTGGAGGCTGGAACAATTGCAACATTTAAGAAGCATATGGATGGGTATATGAATAGGAAGGGTTTGGAGGGATATGGGCCGGGCACTGGTAGTTGGGACTAGATTGGGATGGGATATCTGGCCGGCATGGATGGGTTGGACAGAAGGGTCTGTTTCCATGCTGTACATCTCTATGACCCTATGACATACCACAACACCACCACATCATTGTGCAGTGGCTCCAGATGGTGGCTCACACATACCTTCTCAAGCGACAGTTAGGGATGGGGAACAATGATGAGGAATGGGCAATAAATGCTAGCAAGGCCAGGATGAACAAAAACAAAACAAGCGCTTTGTATGGACCAGAGTCAGGATGATACCTGACTCAACAATGATTCTAGTACAAGCATATGGATTAGGAGCAGGACTGGCCCAGCAGCCCCTTGATCTTGCTCCACTATTTAATAAGGTCACAGTTAGAGACATAGAGTCTGTTTTGGTGGTTAAATGACCTCCTGCCACTCTCTGTTCAGGCACATGACAGCAACTGCCATTTAATTGGGAAAAGAAACTCCAAAGGGGAGCCACTTGGGCCCAGATGCATTGGAATTGACAAGAATGAGCAGTGATCTTATTGAAAGATAACAGGACACTTGACAGGGTCAAATGCTGACAATGTTTCAGCTATGGGAGAAATAAGAACTGAGGGTCTCAAATTAAAAATAAAGAATCGTTACATTTTTCCTACACTCTCCCTGGCTGCATTTGGTTTGTGTCTTCTTGGATTTGTGCTCAGCATGGCAGACTCACTTTTAACCTTTTGACACTTAACATTTACACCTATCTTATACTTTTATCGCTCCTTTACCAACATTATCACTGCCTTAATCTTTTGCTCTGGGCACACTTGCAATCTGTTCCACTCGCTCATCCTCCTGTTTCTATCTACAGCATAAGACCACTTTCCAGCTCCTTTCAATTCTGTGGAGTCATACTCTCTCTCCACAGATGCTGACTAACTTGATTTTCTCAACACTTCCTTCTTTTATGTCAGTTCTTTGGCATCTGCAGTGCTTTGCTTTTATCCAAGTTGTGGGACTTGACCTGGATTAATGTAACCAAGAGCCAAAACAGACTTTGATGGGCTGACTGCCTTTTTGCTGTGTCATACGCGTCTAAAGTGCTGTCAGAGGTGGCAAGAGGAAATGAATGTTAAACTCTCATCTTCCAGATAACTAAAGGAATAGTAAGGCTAAAACCAGGTCATCAAAACACTCTCGCTCTGAAATTCAACCAGCAAATCAGCACAGCAACATCGGTCCTCTCTTGAACAGGTGTCAAAGGGAGGGATTAGTGTAGTCCTTAGCTTATCCTTACATCGACATAAATATCTGTGCTTTGTTCAGCATTTAAATTGACAGCTTCAGCAGATACTGTCCTCCTGACATAGCCCATCAGCAGTGATCTCTTGCTTACACAAAAAGGAGACAGGGTTACTTAAATCAATTCGTATGTTATCCCCAGCTCAAGATGGAAAATGATTTTTGTGGGTAATGTCCAACATCATTCTGCCTCCATGCCAAGGCGATGTAGAGTATAACTCCAGGTCCCATTCATGAATTTACTGGTTTCGGGTCAAGCTCCTAAGAAGCTAAGATGACCTTGCTGACTTGCTTGTAAACCCATGACAGCCGAAGCACAGTTGCTAGGTGGACTGGCACAGACCCGATGGACTGAAGGATCCTTTTCTGGCTGTGAACTTTTATGGCTCTTGTCCCCCATGTTAGGCAATTATGGGTTGAGCTCTCATTCTCTGGGCACAATAATCCGTGCTGACAGTAGAGTGCTGGGGCAGTGCCTATATGTTGGAGGTGCTATCTTTTAGATAATATGTAAAAGTAAAGTCACAATAGCTCCCTCTCGCTCTCCCTCACTAGAGAAAGATGACTAGAAGTGGTTTAACCCGAGAGTCACCACATCTCAGGCAAGGGGAGAGGTTGAGAAGCAGAGTCCTCCATGGCAACTTCAGCCAGTGCAGGACTTAAGCCCACACTGCTGTCTTCATACTGCTTCAGAAACCAGCCATTCAACCAACTGAGCTAACCCAGTCAAGGTGTAGGTGAAGAACAATCAAATCCCACACCACTATTTCAATGAAGTGCAAGGTTGGGTTACGGTCCTCAGAGGTGTTGAGATGTCCGCCTGTGACTTAGCCAATATTTTCTCCTCAACCAACGTTGACAGATTGTTGTCACAATGCTGTTTGTGGGAGCTTGCTGTGCATGTGTTGGGAATCAGTGTTTCCTAAGCGTAGCAGAATCGATGTTTCGGGATTAAGCCCTTCCTGATGATACGTCGATTCTCCTGCTCCTCGGATGCTGCCCTGACTTGCTGTGCTTTTCCAGCACCACACTCTCGACTCTGCTCTCCAGCATCTGCAGTCCTTTTTCCTAATCAGTGTTTCCTGCATTGTAACGGCCACTGCGCTTAATTGGCTGTGGAGCTTTGTGCAAAGTTGAATATGGGCATGATGCAAATGCAGAACTTTCTGTCCTGCTGGCTTTGCAACTGTGACAATTGACCAGCACTCGCCAATATTTAAATAGCAGTTGCTCTCTGCTTGACCCAGAGGTGTGGCTATTTTAGTCAGACACTTGTGCATTGGTGCCATTACAGCTGGTTAAACATAATTCTACCCTAACAGCATTTGGACCTGGTTCCAGACACATTATCTATGAGCAATGCCACAGGAGGCAAGGTGGTGATATAAAATGCATAATTAATAATGAGCTGCTGATTATTAATCATAAAGCATACATTGGCTGTGTTTCAGTCACTGTTTTCTCCACATAGATGTTGCTTCGTGCCACCATCTGTCGGCTAAGAAATTAACTCAAATTAATAAAATAACCTCCATCAGCTTTGGCCAGGTCCCTAATAAACATAATTGAATAATAATCATCTAACATGCATTTTCCAAATCGAATTACTTTCAGAGTGTGGCAAAGCAGTAAATCTGTACCAGTAATGTCTCTGAAACAACAGGAGCTGATTACTTTGTTTCACGAGAAGGGGGGGGGGGGCGTCCGCTAGACTTGACAGAAATCTAATCCAGAGATTGTCAACATCCCCTCGGAAGTGACACCTTGGCTTCGAATATCAGTCCAAAAGAAATTTCACTTTCAACAAATCCAGCCTTTTTTAGAAACTTGTTCATAGGGCATGAGCGTTGCTGGTGAGGCCAACATTTATTGGCCAAGAATCAATCCCATGGCCACAGAAGGTCATTATGCAGCCAAACAGGTCGAGTCTCAAAACAAATCTAGAGAATGCAGGAGAAACTCAGTGGCTGTGAAGAGAGAAACAGAGTTAATGTTTCAAGTCTGATATGACTTTCAAGTATGACTTTTCTTCAGTTCTGATCAAAAAGGGGATTTACGCAGAGACACAAAGGCATGGCAGAAGTATGGAATGAATACTTTACCAAGGAGGTAGATGGTGCCTGGCTGAGGTGTTAAATGAATACTTTACTAAGGGGGTAGATGCTACCCAGGTTACAATGACAGACAACACTCTGTCACTCGAAGGCTCAAAAATGATACGGGAGAAATTTTGGCTAGAGTTTTGATTCTTAAAGATGACATAATACCAGGAACAGATGAACTGCATCAAAAGATATTGAAGGATTTGAGAATAGAAATTGCAGGGGCACTCGCCATAATCTCCCAGTCTTTCCTAAATTCAGAGGAGGTGCCGGAGGACCAGAGAATTGCTCATACTGATTACTTGTCAAAAATGGTTAGAAAGTTAAGCCCAGAAATTACAGACCAGTCAGTTTAATTTCAGTGGTTCAGTTCTGAATAAGAGTCATACCACACACAAAACATTAACTCTGCATTTTCTCTCCACAGATGCTGCCAGAACTACTTAATATCTCTAGTATTGTGTTTGCTCCCAGCTTTCCAGCATCCATAGTATTTTGCTTTCAAGTGTCAACCTCTTACAAGTTTAAAGACTACAAAAGGAAAAAGCCAAATATATGATTTTAAAATTGGGATTGAATTATATTTGCCCTAATTCCTTCCCTAACAACACCATAGGTGTCCCTACAGCAGACAGATTGCAGTGGTTGAAGAAGACAGCTTTGCACCACCTTCTTAAGGGGCAATAAATTCAATGATATCCATATCTTGTGAGCAAACGGAATTAACATTTTAAGTCATACTAGACTCTTTACAGATGCCACCCGACCTGTTGAATTTCTCCAGCACTTTGTTTTGTTAAAGATTTGCAGTATTTTTGCCTTTGTGTTGAATAACAAACTAAACCCTTGCAATATTGGCAGGCAAGGGAGAGATTCCTGGTTGGCCAGTAGCTGTAGTGCCAACCGCCTCCTCCACTCTAGTGGGCAGCACGGTGGCTAAGTGGTTAGCACTGCTGCCTCACAGCACCAGGGCCCCAGGCTCGATTCCCGCCTCGGGTGACTGTCTGTGTGGAGTTTGCACATTCTCCCTGTGTCTGCGTGGGTTTCCTCCCACAAGCCAAAGATGTGCAGGTCAAGTGAATTGGCCACAGTAAATTTCCCAGAGTGTTAAGTGCATTAGTCAGAGGGAAATGGGTCTGGGTGGATACTCTTCATAGGGTCGGTGTGGACTTGCTGGGCCGAAGGGCCTGTTTCCACACTGTAAGAATCTAATCTAATCTACAGGTTCTCACCATGAAAGAGTCACCGTCATTTCAAGTGATGTCCCATTTGCACACACTCTCAAGGGAATAGATCACTCAGGGATCTTGTTAACAATTCGCTTATAATGGGCTACAAATGATGTGGGTCGAGAGTGTGGTGCTGGAAAAGCACAGCAGGTTAGGCAGCATCCAAGGATCGGGAGAGTCGACGTTTCGAGCATAAGCATTCCTGATGAAGAGCTTATGCTCAAGACACCAACTCCCCTGCTCCTCGGACACAGCCTGACCTGCTGTGCTTTTCCAGCACCACACTCTCGACTCTAATCTCCAGCATCTGCAGTCCTCACGTTCGCCTACAATTGATGTGGGTTAGTGGAGGCTTGCTAGATAGCACTCTCACCGTGAGGAGGCCGTGGGTACAAGCCTCACTGAAAGTGTATGAATCAATGTTGACATTCCAGTGCAGAACTGAGAGATCACTGCATTGTCAGAGGTACTCTAGTTGGGATTAGATGTTGAACCAAGGCATGGTCTGTCTTCCCAGATGAATGTAAAAGATCCTATGGCCACTTTTTCAAGAGAGAGCAGGTGAGTTCCTCCTCATGTCCCAGCCAATGTTTATCCCCCCAGACAAAAACAGAATGTCTAGTCATTATTGCCTTGCTGTTTGTGGGAGTTTACTGTGCATATACATCTGTGTTTCCTACATTACAAGAGTGACTCAGGAAAAGAACCGGCAAAGATGAACATACTTGTTGTTCTGGTGCACTGTTCTGAGATATGAGAAACAGGTTGAACCACTATGCGTCATTCGCAGGTATTACTAATTTCTCTGTCTGGGTTGGGAAATCCAGTGGTTACGAGGGGTGCTACATAAATGCAAGCCTGTATTTGAACTGCAAGACAATTTTGTTTGGAGGGAAGGGCCAAGTTGAAGATACAAGGTCAGACCAAGTTGAAGGTGGAAAGTCGTGCAATAATCAAAACAGCACATTTCATTGCATCGAATAACTGGGTATATTTTTCAGGATTTGAAATGCCATTTCCAGCAGTCAGACAGGAGGCAGTTGATTGGCCTTTTTCACTTTTTAAATGCAATAGAACCAGTATAACCTGATACAAGCAGAGACTGGGTTTTGTAATTAAAGCCCTTTACAGTACAAGCAGCAAGTATTAATTATTGGTTTTATGTTTCGTCCTTTCTTGAAC
This sequence comes from Chiloscyllium punctatum, assembly GCF_047496795.1. Taxonomy (NCBI): domain Eukaryota; kingdom Metazoa; phylum Chordata; class Chondrichthyes; order Orectolobiformes; family Hemiscylliidae; genus Chiloscyllium; species Chiloscyllium punctatum. Next base: position 75,071,316 of record NC_092767.1, read on the forward strand.
GGAGCTTTCTTTTCATTAGCCATTTGCTTGTTGTTTGAGCAGTGGGGGATGGGGAAAAGGTTGGGACTTTTCCTTACAAAGGGTAGAGGTTTAGCGTGTGAGGTTTGATGCTGTGCCAGAGGCAGAGATCAAGAAACCATGGCCCTGTCGCTGAAGGTAGAGGAGATGGGCGAATATTTCTTTTGCTCTAACTCTGCTCCACACTTGCAAGTCACTTTGGTTTGTGTAAATTGGATTTTATAAAGGATTGGATTTACCGCGATGTCTCATGCTGAGGTTGGCTTTGGCCTATCCATATTGCCAAGTTAAAACAGTGTTGTGCTCCAGTGGACAAATGCAGCTCAGAAATCAAGAAGCATTTACCTTCATCTCATGGCGACAGACCTTTTCATTTCTACACCACCATTCACAGCCATCTGACATCCCAAAGAGTTTTTTAAGCTAAAGAAGTATTTATAGAACATAGAACATAGAAGAATACAGCGCAGTACAGGCCCTTCGGCCCTCGATGTTGCGCCGATCAAAGCCCACCTAACCTACACTAACCCACTATCCTCCATATACCTATCCAATGCCCGCTTAAATACCCATAAAGAGGGAGAGTCCACTACTGCTACTGGCAGGGCATTCCATGAACTTATGACTCGCTGAGTGAAGAACCTACCCCTAACATCAGTCCTATATCTACCCTCCCTTAATTTAAAGCTATGCCCCCTTGTAATAGCTGACTCCATACGTGGAAAAAGGTTCTCACTGTCAACCCTATCTAACCCCCTAATCATCTTGTACACCTCTATCAAATCACCCCTAAACCTTCTTTTCTCCAATGAAAACAACCCCAAGTGCCTCAGCCTTTCCTCATAGGATTTTCCTACCATACCAGGCAACATCCTGGTAAACTTCCTCTGCACCCGTTCCAGTGCCTCCACATCCTTCCTATAGTATGGCGACCAAAACTGCACACAATATTCCAGATGCGGCCGCATCAGAGTCTTATACAACTGCAGCATAACCTCAGGACTCCGGAACTCAATTCCTCTACCAATAAAAGCCAGTACGCCATATGCCTTCTTCACTGCACTATTTACCTGGGTGGCAACTTTCAGAGATCTGTGTACATGGACACCAAGATCCCTCTGCTCTTCCACACTACCAAGTAGTCTACCATTAGACCAGTAATCCATCTTTTTATTACTCTTACCAAAGTGAATCACTTCACACTTAGCTACATTGAACTCCATTTGCCACCTTTCTGCCCAGCTCTGCAGCTTCTCTATATCCCGCTGTAACCTGCCATATCCTTCCTCACTGTCTACAACTCCTCCGACTTTCGTATCATCCGCAAACTTGCTCACCCAACCTTCTAACCCTTCCTCCAGGTCATTTATAAAAATGACAAACAGCAATGGTCCCAAAACAGATCCTTGCGGAACACCGCTAGTGACGGCACTCCAAGATGAACCTTTGCCATCAACTACTACCCTCTGTCTTCTTCCAGAGAGCCAATTCCTAATCCAAACCTCCAACTCACCCTCAATGCCATATCTCTGTATTTTCTCTGTATTTGTTGAGGTTGTCACTGTTGTAATGTACAGCAGGCCAGGCAGCATTTGAGGAGCAGGAGGATTGACATTTCAGGCAAAAGCCCTTCATCAGGAATGATTCCTGATGAAGGGCATTTGCCCGAAACATTGATTCTCCTGCTGCCTGACCTGCTGTGCTTTTCCAGCACCACACTCTTGACTCTAATCTCCAGCATCTGCAGTCCTCACTTTCACCACAATTGTAATGTGGGCAATACTATGGTCATTTTGTACAAACAGAAGTGCAATAATTTTCAAAACACTTTCATGTGATGTGGATATCGCTGGCCGGACCAGAGTCTATTGCCCATCGGGGTGGTAGCTATCTTCTTGAACCGCTGTAGTCCGTGTAATGTAAGGCCTACAGTGCTGTTAGGGTCAGAGTTCCAGGATTTTGACCCAGTGACACTAAAGGAATGGCAATATATTTCCAAGTCAGAATGGTGAGTGGCTTGGAGGGGAACTTGCAGTCAGTGGTGTTCCCATGAATCTGCTGACTTTGTACATCTGGATGGAAGAGTTTGTGGGCTTCCTATCTAAGGTACTTTGGTGAATTCCTGCATCTTGTAGATGGTACACACTGTCTTCACAGTGCATAAAGGGTGCAGGGAGTAGATCTTAGTGGATGTGATGTCTATCAAGCAGGCTGCTTTGTTCTAGATGGTATCAAGCTTCTTGTTGCTGGTGCTGAGGTAAGTGGAGGGTATTCCATAACTCTCCTTACTTGTGCCTTGTAGATGGTGGACTGGCTTTGGGGAGTCAGGAGGTGAATTGCTTGTTGTAGGGTTCCCAGCCCAGCTCTTGTAGCTACAATATTTAGAAAGCTAGTCCAGTTGATCTACTGTTATGCAGGGGGCATTTCTGTGTCTTCAGCCAAAGTAGGTGTTTGGGTGGTGGTACTGTACTGCTCAGCACTGTCTATTTATACTCACACTGGGGCCTGGGGAGTGGCAGACTGGGCATGTCAAAGGCTGTTGCTAGTGGATTTGCCCTTGCCCAAGGTAACTGAATATGGCAACCTATTTGGGCTGCATTTTGGAAAGGATGAAAAGGGGCAATTCTGGTCTTATGTAGAAAGGTAGAGAAGGCATTTGGTATGTTTTCCTTTATTGGTCACTGCATTGAGAATGGAGTTGGGAGGTCACATTGTGGCCACTTTTGGAATATTGCGTGCAATTCTGGTCTCCCAGCTACAGGAAGGATGTTGTGAAACTTGAAAGGGTTCAGAAAAGATTTACAAGGATGTTGCCAGGGTTGGAGGGTTTGAGCTACAGGGAGAGGCTGAATTGGTTGGGGCTGTTTTCCCTGGAGTGTTGGAGGCTGAGGGGTGACCTTATAGAGGTTTATAAAATTATGAGGGGCATGGATAGGGCTAATAGACAAGGTCTTTTCCCTGGTTAGTTAAGTCCAAAACAATAGGTTTAAAGTGAGAAGGGAAAGATTTAAAAGAGACCTGAGAGGCAACTTTTTCCACATAAAGGGTGGTGCGTGTATGGAATGAGCTGTCAGAGGAAGTGGTGGAGGCTGGTACAACATTTAAAAGGCATCAGGATTGTTACATGAATATAAAGGGTTTAGAGGGATATGGAGAAAGTGAGGACTGCAGATGCTGGAGATCAGAGCTGAAAATGTGTTGCTGGAAAAGCGCAGCAGGTCAGGCAGCATCCAAGGAACAGGAGAATCGACGTTTCGGGCATGAGCCTTTCTTCAGGAATTCCAAGGATTCTCCTGCTCCTTGGATGCTGCCTGATCTGCTGTGCTTTTCCAGCAACACATTTTCAGCTTAGAGGGATATGGGCCAAGTGCTGACAAATGGGACTAGATTAATTTCGGATATCTGGTCAGCATGGACGAGTTGGACCGAAGGGTCTGTTTCCATGCTGTACATCTTTGTGACCCAGGGTGGTCATGTACAAAGAAAAAGTTACAGCCCAGGAACAGGCCCTTCAGCCCTCCAGAGTGGAAAGGATCTCGGCCCAGCGGCTACACACCAAGGAACGAGCTGGCAGGCGGCACAGCAAGATCTCAAAGGTGCGAACATAACCTTCCCCCTCTTCCAAATTCCCTCGAAACCATGGCCGCGAGATGTTAGCCCCATTAAAAAAAAATGCACCGAGTTAGCAGACGCAGCTCTGTGTCGAAGGCCTCACCTCTGAGTCAGGGGTTGTGGAATTGCAAAAGAGTACCTCCGACAGCATCGCACTCCCTCGGTGGGGCTGGCGCTATTGGGGCGGTGGGGGAGGAAGCACGTGACCGTCCCACGTGAGTGTCACGCAGGCGCGTTCTCACGCTGCAGCCAACGGCGCACATTTGAAACCATGCGACTCGGCGGCTCGTGTGGGCTGCCCTTTCGAGAAACCACAGCTCCTGGCAGCAAAGGTGGAGCCTCATCCTCTGTAAGCCTCTTAAAACACACACAAAAATAATGGAACGAGAATTAAGTGGTTTGGAGCCTTGGGGTTTAATGTGGTGACTCACTTACACAGTCAATTTCTGATCTCCTGCTCTCTAAGGGCTGGGTCCAAACGCTTGAACTTTGACCTTGTGGCTTACATCTCTAAATTGTCAACATCCCTCACAATGCCTATTCCCTTCCTAACCACTTCCCCTCACCCTTTTTTTGTATCCATGACAATCATCTTTACCATTGCCACAGCCCCACCTTCCCCATTTATCACTTGATTCCTTTCTAAAGACCACCCCTCCACTTCCATTTTCAGACACCTGAACAACAAATCCAGCCTCAGACTTTCACCTGCAGAACTGAGGGAGTGTTGCGTTGCCAGAGGCACCAACCTTACGATAGGATTTAAAGTTGAGATTCCCCTGTTTCATGTGCGGGTAAATGACCCCATACCATAAAGTTGTTGAATCGGTGAATCTTTGTTGTAAAGAGAGATACATCAGCGAAAACGTTCATTTCGTGTTCATCGCAAAAATGCCAAATTTCAAACAATCACAACAATTTATTCTATACCAGGAAAGGGTGCTGTGGGATGGCGCAGTGGTTAGCAGTGTTGCCTCACAGCGTCAGGGACCCAGGTTCGATTCCAGCCTCAGGTGACTGTCTGTGTGGAGTTTGCACATATTCCCCCGTGTCTGCGTGTGCTTCCGTCCAGGTGCTGCGGTTTCCACCCACGGTCCAAAGATGTGTGGATTGGTTGTGTGAAATTGCCCATAGTGTCCAGGGATTTGTAGGTTAGATGGATTAGCTGTGGGAAATGCAGGGTTATGAGAGGCGGTGAGATGGTGTGGACCTGTTGGATTGAATGGCCTGTTACCACACTGTAGGGATTCTATTATAATTCTGCGTCTTAGCGCAGGGAAGTGGCGTTATGCAGTGGTTGCTGTGGAGATAGGCCTCAGGCTGGATCAGGAAAAGAATTACCCAAATTGAACACATAAAGATTGAAAGTGTTTTCCACTTGGATTTCAGATGTAATTCAGCCCCTTTGCTGAAGGCTGTTTAGAAGTCAAGAAACATGTAGAGACAAAAGTAAAGGTAGCATTAGCATGGCTTAGTTGGCGACAGACTGTATTTTCTTCCTCAATATCCACCAAATTATCCAACATGTTCCCATTGATAGATTTGACAGCTGCATGTTCACTGGCCTTGACAAACCTTTGTAGAAAATCACAAAGTTTCTATGTTACAAATGGGCCTGGATTACAATTTATCCATAAGTTTTCATATGATCTGTTTATATACTCATCAAATCTTGGTCTACTAAGAATTAACATACACTGACTGAGCAGAGCAGAAAATTTCAAGCAAAGAAAATTTATTGAACTTTTCACAAATGTTATTGTCTCAATGCGATTCACAATCAACAAATTTCTTTTGAAGCATAGTCACTGTTGTGGTATACGGCAAGATCCCACTAGCAGCCACATAATAGTGACTGAATGCTCTGGTTTATTTTGGTGTTGCTGTTTGTCAAAAATCTTTTTGCTTAAGTAAAGAGTTGTTAGGATTTGGAATTCAGTACCATGGGGATAGCAATAAAAGGTCAACAGTAGCCTTTGAATGGGAATTCGTCAAATACTTGAAGGGGATGAGATTTCGGGAATGCAGGGAAATAGGTGGTAGCCTGGGATTAACTGAATTGCTCTTGGAAAGAACTGGCTCAGATTGTGTGAGGTGAATGACCTCTTTCTATGCTCATATGGGGAAGTGATGATTTGGTTAATGCTGTGGGGTTCAAATCCAATCATGACAACTGGTAGATTTAAATTCAGTCAGTAAATCTAGAATAGAAAACTGATCCTTTTACTGGTGGCCATGAAAATATCATCAATTGTTATCGAAACTCATTTGCTTCACAGATATCCTTTCGGGACGGAAATCTGCCATCCTTACATGTTCTGGCCTACGTGTGACTCAGACCCGTAGTAATGTTTTTGACTCTTAACTGCCCTCTGAAATAGCCGAGTAAGTCATTCAGTTCAAAGGGTAATTGGGGATGGGCAACAAATGCTGGCATTGATGCCCATGTCCTATGGAAGAGTAAAGACTAAATAAAGAATAAATAAAACATATTAGAATTCGAAGATTCAGGGAGTGGTCAGGAAGGTAATTCAAAAAACGCCAGTAAATGGTAGAGAGCAGGATTTTGACTTTGATTTTCAGTATGCCAGCTGTATCCTGTCTAATTGCTGCTGGAAGCAAAGTTTTAACAGTGTAATCCTATGTCGCTCCAAACAAAGCTGCCAACACAGATTGGACCCTGAGACCTAGTCATTACGGAGAATATCAGAGATTGTCATTGTGCTCTACACAGTGGAGAGAAAAAAAAGCGAGGTTGTTTAATTCAGATTTTAGCAAAACAGAACAGACATGCATTTACAGGAAATCGTCTGCATTTAGAAAGCTTGTCTTTAGCTCTCAACTGAACTATGATGCAAAACTAAAATGCAGTGTTGTTTGGACAAATACATGGCAGATACAGTGTCATGTGGGTAAATGGAACCTGTGTGAAAACCTCTCTGGCTATGTCAATATCATCTTGAAACCCATTGTACAGAGAACCTCCAGCTTCTGTTGCGACATTACAGATTTCTTACAGAAACTCAACAACCACAGGTTAGTCGAACCACAAACATTCTTTATCATAATGGACATTTCAGCACTCTACCCCAGCATCTCTCACAATGACAGCATTGTGGCAACAGCCTCAGTACTCAATACCAATAACTCCTGCCAATCTCCGAGCACCGTCCTACAATTCATCTGCTTTATCCTCGACCACAACGTCTTCACCTTTGACAATCAGTTCTTCATCCAGACACATGGAACAGCCATAAGGACCGAATTTGCACCTCAATATGCCAACATTTTCATGCACAGGTTTGAACAAGACTTCTTCTCTATGTAGGACCTTCAATTAACATTATACACCAGGCACATTGATGACATTTTCTTTCTCTGGACCCGTGGCGAGGAGTCACTGATCAAACTACACAGCCATATCAACAAGTTTCATCCCATCATCCAACTCACCATGGACTACTCTCTAGTAACCGTCTCATTCTTGGACACATGCATCTGCACCAAGGATGGGCACCTCCGCACCTCAGTCTACCACAAACCACGGATAAACTCAAGATGCTACACTTCTCCAGCTTCCACCTGAAATATATTAAAATAGCCATCCCCTACAGACAAGCCCTACACATACACAGGATCTGGTCAGATGAGGAGGAACATGATGGGCACTTAGAAGTACTCAAAGATGTCCTCACAAGAACGGGGTACGATGCTCACCTCATTGACTGCCCGTTCCGATGTGCCACAGAGAGAAACCGTAATGACCTCCTCAGGAGCCAGACACGAGCTGCAACAGACAGGGTACCCTTCGTTGTTCCCAATGCTTCCCAGAAGCCAGAAAACTACGCCATGATCTTCAACCTTGTGACACATTATCATTGAGGATGAGCACTTCGCCAAGACCTTGCCTATGCCTCCACTTCTCGTCTTTAAACAACCACCAAACCTCAAACAGACCATTGTATGCAGCAAAGTGCCCGGCTTTCAGGACAACACCATACAACTTTGTCACAGCAAACACTGCAAGACGTGTCAGAGGTTCAACATGGATACCACCATTACGCATGGGGAGACCACCCACCATGTATGTGGCAGGTACCCATGTGATAACATTGTCTATCTCATACGCTGCAGACAAAGATGCCCTCAGGCATTGTACCCTGGCGAGACCCAAGCCACAAGCTACAGCAATGGATGGATGGACACCGCACAGCAATCAACAGACAGGCGTGTCTCCTCCCAGTTGGAGAACACTTCAGCGGTCTGGGACATTCGACCTTCGACATGAAAATATCGACAGCGGTCTGGGACATTCGATAGGCAACAACACAAAGTGGCCAGGCAGAGGCTGATAGCCAAGTTCAGTACCCATGGGGAGGGCCTCAACCAGGACCTTGGGTTCATGTCACATTACAGGTGACTCCATTGCACTGTACACACACACAGACACGCACACACATTTCTACAGACCCATACACAAGCCACAAGCTCTCTCTCATACGCCCACACATACACACCCGCACACGCACCCTCTCACAGACTTATACCTCTTTACACTCACACTCACACACACTCTCTCACAGACACTGATACCTATCCCCCCCCCACCCCCGCCACATGCACACACACACACACACACACACACACACACACACAAAAGTTTGTGGGGTGAATTTGTACTTGCAGAATTACATTTTATTTTGCTCAAAAACTGCATGAATCCATATAATCCATATTTTGTTTAGAAATAGAATCAGTCTGAAAGTTGGGGCACCTCATACGTTCAATGTATTATCTGGGCCGACATGGCACCTATTGTTAAAGTTCACTTGAGAATGTAACTTTAAAAAAAAGTTCTGGGATTTACTTATGAACGAACTGAAACCAACATACCCATTCTAAAAGATGAGAGACTTAACAAACAGTCCAGGTCTTTTTCAATATACAATTTCAGTTGCATCACACTGTAAACCTTTGCTGTAAATTCTGTATTTTATGATGTTATACTCCACAACCACCTGATGAAGGAGCAGCACTCCAAAAGCTAGTGCTTCCAAATAAACCTGTTGGACTATAACCTGGTGTTGTGCGTTTTTTAACTTTGTACACCCCAGTCCAACACCGGCATCTCCGAATCATGTAAAAGTAAAGATGTTATGTTTCAGTTATACATAGCATTGGTGAGACCACATCTCAAATACTGCGTACAGTTTTGGTTTCTTTGTTTAATGAAGAATGTAAATGCAGTGGTAGTGGTTCAGAAGAGGTTTACCAGATTGATACCTGGAATTCATAGGTTGTCTTATGAGGAAAGGTTAAACAGACTGAGCTTATTTCCAATGGAGTTTAGAAAAGTGAGGGGTGTCTGGATTGAAGTGTATATGATCCTGAATACTCTGGACAAGGTCATAGGATCATAGAAGCACAGAAGGTGGTCCACAGCGGTCATCGAATATCCATTAATTCTAATCCCACTTTCCAGTACTCCACCCGTTTGCTCTGCCGTTTCAAGTGTTCATCTTAAACTGCAAATTGTACTTTTCTGAAGTTCAGGTGAAGACAGAATCAAGTTTGATTTGTCTCCTTTTGGTACAAAAGCAACAGATTGTATTTGTTTAGCACCTTTAATGCAGTTGAAATGGGCTAGGCCAGACCACTCAAAGCATTCTTAAGCAGGCAACCCAGACCATAACTTTGCAATTTGTTTCGCCAAGTGTACAGTGAAAATTACCCAGAGTAAGTTAGCGAGGTTGACTACTAGATTTTAAAACACAAAAATGTATTCACAAAATTACACAAGAACAGAATAGAGAATTCCTACAGAACTCAGTCTATCCAAACTGGACTTTATTATGCTGTTCCAAATATATACAACAGTCAATAAGCAAACTCCCTTTAAAAACCAGTATAAATGGAACACATGCTTACAGGTTGAAGTTGAAGGGCAGAAAGAGAGAGAAAGAGTTTCCACACAGCTTACTGTTGAACTCCTCACCAGTTCATACTGAACTAAACTGTTCAATTAGAGAGCTGACCACCCCCACCCCCACCCCCCCCCCCCCCCCCCCCACCCCCACCACTTACATTATACAGGTCACTTCTAAAACATGACCACTTTGGCCTGAAGTCTCATCTGTTTACATATAAACAAAAGGCCTCTCAAAATCCTTTTCATCTCTGTACCAAACCAGACTGATCGGAGCCCGGCCTGGTTTATTACCCCGCTGAAAAAAATCAAACACAGAGTATCCTTGAGCCAAGGAACAGTTCTTAGAAAAAAAAGGGACTAGTTTTGCGACACAGTAAAACATTTCTTTTCAACAGGAGCTACATCAATGCAGGTAACATCCCAAGTTGTCTTAGGAGTGTTTATCAGACAATTGAATCCCTACAGTGCAGAAGGAGCCCATTCGGCCCATCCAGTCTGATCCAACCCTCCAAAGGACATTCTACTCAGACCCAGACCTAGTCCCCCCACCCGATCCCTGTAATTACCATGATTAATTCACCTAATGTGCACATCCCTGGAGACTTTGGGACAATTTCACATGGCTAATCCACCTAAGCTGCACACCTTTGGACTGTGGGAGGAAACTGGAGCACCCAAGAGGTATAGGGAGAACATGCAAACTCTACACAGACAGTCAACCAAGTATTCAAACTTGGGCCCTTGACACTGTGAGGCAACAGTGCCAACCACTGAGCCATCGTGCCACCCTAATAGTTAATATCATAGAATAACATAAGGAGATATTAAAAGAACCTAGAGGTTGGAATATAAGAACATCTTTAAGGAGGAGGGAGATAGAGAGGAGGAGAGGTTCAAGGGGGGATCTCCAGAGGTTAAGGCCTTAGGTAACTGAAGGCCTAACCGCACTTGAGCAGAGAGAGTGGGGTCAGAACAGGAACTGAATGGAAAATAGTTCTGAATGGAGTATCGTCAAGGGCAGGCTGGAGAAGATGCAATGCTATTGAATAACAAAGTTTTATTCAGGTTCTGCCTCACCAGTATCAACAATACAGGCTTAGTGTGGAGTGTTAACTGAGGCAATGGATCTTCATTGTTTCCACATTGGCTTTGTCAAGAAACTAACACGCTCTCTTTTCAATTTCGATTAATTTACAAAGAGTTGTCATTCCACTCAACTGGGTACTTTCGGCCCAAATAGTTGCTGTGATCACTGAATACTAATAGTTTCCCAACAGGCTTTCAGCAGTGGCTGAAGCCTTTAGGCCATGAACTGTGATTTTGCTTTCCGTAAATATTCAATGAATTGCTTTTTCTGCGTGGCCCAATTTTAACATTCTTTTCCTCTAATCTTCGTAAACACTGCAAAGCTTTTTCGCCTGAGAAGATGCTCAAACCCGCTTGTCCTAATCCCTTAGGGATCCCCTCAAAACCAACAGGGCTGAACGCAGCCAACTCTTCAGGGCCATGAGTTGGCACGCTGTCATTCTGGAAATGTCCGTTTTGCAGTCCAAGTCGCAAAGCTCAAAAGAAAATGGGAACGAAAGTGTGAAAAGATGACGTGACTTTAATGCACTTCAGAGCACCTTTCAGCCAGTGAATCACTTGTGAAGTGTACATAGAACATAGAACATAGAAGAATACAGCGCAGTACAGGCCCTTCGGCCCTCGATGTTGCGCCGATCAAAGCCCACCTAACCTACACTAACCCACTATCCTCCATATAGTTTGTTCCTTTTATGGCACCACAGAACAAATGGTTTGCTCGGCAGAGAGCGAGGATGGCCTCAGTGGGCTGAATGGTTTGCTCCTTCACTGTTATGAAATAGGAGCAAGGGGAGACCATCAGCCCATTGAGCCGTTCTGCCATTCAATGAGATGATGGCTGATCTGATAATCCTCAATTCCATTTCCTTGCCTTTTCTACCTCAGCCTTGAATATATTTAATGGCTCAACCTTGGCAGTTCCTCTTCATCTCTGTCTTAAATGTGTGACCTCTTATTATGTCCTCCAGGGGAACCAATCTCTCTTCACCTACCCAGTCAAGTCCCCGAAGAAGCTTGTATGTCTTGAATGATGCAATTTGTTTCAGCTTGGACTGACTGTGAGCCATGTCAGAAGCTGTCCTGTTAGTATGAATGGTGTGCACAATATCTCTCTTATGTTTTTAGTTAAGTGTCACAAACCAGAATTTGACCTTAGGCAACATAGGACACCAGTTTTAATGTGATTGAGAGGTAAATCTGAAAGCAAGACAGTTTGGATGGAGGCCACTCAGCTGATCAGGTCTGGCCCATTTGAAGAAGATTTAATTGTGTGCTGAATGGTCTGGAAGAGCTTTGATCAAACTATTGAGCAGCAACTTTTTCATTGGCAGGAGAGTCAGTAACCAGAGGGACACAGAGTAAAGATAATTAGTAGAGGAACCAGATGGGATGTGAAGCAGTGTTTATTTTACACAATTGTGTTGCCATAGTATTACCCATAATGTAGAGGTGCTGGTGTTGGACGGGTGGACAAAGTCAGAAGTCACATGACACCAGGTTACAGTCCAACAGGTTTATTTGAAATCACAAGCTTTCAGAGCGCTGCTCCTTTGTCAGGTGAAGTGATTTAACCTGAGTGCCACCATACCTCAGGCGTGGGGAGAATTTGGAAAAAAGAGTCCTTCGTGGTAACTTCAGCCAGTGATGGGAATTGAATCCAGTCTGTGGGCATCACACTGCTTTGCAAATCAACCATCTTGCCATCGAAGCTAAATTAACCCCCATTTTACGCAGGGTGTTGTTGGGATCTGGAATGCCCTGCTGAGAGACAGTGGAAGTAGATTCAATAGGAACTGTCAAAAGGGAATTTAATAAAATCTTGATTGGGGTAAGACTGGAGTGGGGGAGTGATAGGATTCATCGGATAATTTCACCAAAGAGACATGATGGCCCAAACAGTCCCCTGTCTCCACACTTGATTCTAAGATTGGCTGCAACTATCTGGCCTACTTATCCTTCCTCTGTTAGACAAGCATGCAAGTTATGAACAAGAGTGGATCATTCAGCCCTTGGGGATCTGCTTCACCATTCAATAAAATCATGACCGACTCCCCACATTCCTAAACCATCCTCCTCCCCTGATAACCTTTCACCAATAATCTATTCACTTTTCTCTTCAAAATATTCAATTTTTAAAAAATGCACAATAAATTGTGTCGTTGCCAACCTCCTTTGGCTCCTGTTTCTTTTCTGATCTTACTTTCCCTCTTTCTTTTCTTTCATCCTACCAATCCCCCTACCCTCTGGATGCGTGTCGTGTGACCTCTCAATTATCTCTGCAATCCCGTAATGTGCCCGCTGATTGTGGGTGAATGAAGCAGTAATGTTGACTGGATGTGCATGAGCCTGACTTCTGTAATTAAACCTCATCGGGAGAGTGCTGTATTCGAGGCAGATGTGCACATATTTCTCACCCGTTGCTGTACCGAAGCCACATACACTGGTTCCAGTCTAAATTCCTTCACCAAAAGCAATAGAGCATCTATTCATTGCTGGGCAGCTGATGAATAGCAGTGACACTCAGCCTATACATACCCCACGCTAATACCCTCTAAATCCATATGGGGCCTTCCAACTCCCCACCGTCTGCCTCCCACCATGCCTCAGATCTGGCGCCCATGTGACATTGCTCATGTGGTCCCAGTCATAGAGCCAGTTGGCACCAGGTCCCCTTTAACAGGGAACAAAGAACAAAGGGTTCGATTTTGAGAGCTTGAATACATGAAAGGAGCCTGGGTACGTGCATGATGAGAGACCAGATGCTGAGACCCTTTCTCTCTCTCTCTCTCTCTCTCTCTCTGTCTTTCACTCAAAGGTTTGCTCACATGATGCTAATGACCTCCCAAAAGGGAAAAAAAAATTAATTGCTACTAATCTGAATAGAGGAGGACTGAAATGTTAACACTAATCCAGGCTTCTGGCCTGCATTCCTGATCTTGAAGCTTTACTCCAACAGGCTTGGTAACGTACAAAATAAAAGTCCATCTCCACTTGTCAAAGATGATATTCTATAACCCACCACCTCTCCTGTAACTGGCCTTTCGCTGTAGTTTAGCAATAGCAAAAGGCTATTCAGCCCCTTTAGCCTGCCCCGCCATTCCATGCAAATCAGTCTAATCTGCATCTTAACTCTATCTCATAGAGTCATAGAGACCCTTCGGTCCAACCCGTCCATGCCAACCAGATATCCCAACCCAATCTAGTCCCACCTGCCAGTGCCCGGCCCATATCCCTCCAAACCCTTCCTATTCATATACCCATCCAAATGCCTCTTAAATGTTGCAATTACACCAGCCTCCATCACTTCCTCTGGCAGCTCATTCCATACCCGTACCACCCTCTGCGTGAAAAAGTTGCCCCTTTGGTCTCTATCTGTCCATTGTTGATCTGTATCACTTTTGCATTGTATTTGGCTTTAAATTTAGCATCTCTGGCAAGGTGCTTCAAGATAAAAATTCCTACACTGCCTTTGATGAGTTGAGAAAGGGGTTTTACAGCCAACAAAACGATTCTAGAGGGGTGTGACACGGTGCCTCAGTGGTTAGCACTGCTGCCTAGCTGCACCAGGGACTTGGGTTCGATTCCACTCCCTTGGGCGACTGTCTGTGTAGTGTTTGCACATCCTCCCCGTGTCTATCTGGGTTTCTTCAGGGTGCCCCACTTTCCTCCCAGGGTCCAAGGATATGCAGGTTAGAGTGGATTGGCCATGCTTAATTGCCCCATAGTGTCCTGGGATGTGCAGGCTGGGTGGATTAGCCATGGGAAATTGAATCGAATTGAATTTATTGTCATGTGTACTGAGGCACAGTGAAAAGCTTTGTCTTCTGAGCAATACAGGCAGATCACAGAGTTAAGTAGTATAGATAAGTAAATATGGAATTGCAGGGTTACAGGGATGTGACGGGTCTGGGTGGGCTGCCCTTCAGAGGATTGGTGTGGACTCAGTGGGCTGAATGACGTGCTTCCAAACTATAAGGCTTCTTTTTAAAATAAATCTCAGAATTGTTACAGTGCAGATGGAGTCCACTTGGTTCTGATAGGTACTGGTGCACTGCAGCTGCCAATTTGCACAGAGCAATGTCCCACAGGTCGTAAAGAGACAAGTAACCCAAATAATCTGTATCCTGATCTTTGAGCTGGAGATGAATATTGCAATGAAAGCAAAAATACCTTGGATATTGTAAATCTGAATTAAAAACAGAAATGCTGGAGAACTCAACTGGTCTGGCAGCATCTGTGGAGAAAGAAAAACAGAGTTAATGTTTCAAGGTTGGTATGTGAGGATAAATATTGGCTGAGATTCTACAGAGAAATCTTCTGCTTGTCTTTTCAACACAGCAGCCATGGGATCTTTGCCTGCACCCAAGATGGGGACCCTCATTCACTCAAAACCCTGCACTGCATGTGGTCAAACAACAGAATCTGGCCATGCCAAGGCTATTTTGTCATAGAATCCCTACGAGTGTGGAACAGGCCATTTGGCTCAACAGGTCCACACCAACTCTCTGAACAGTATCCCACCCAGACCCATTCCCCTAACTAATGCACCTAACCTGCAACACTACGGGCAATTTAGCACAGCCAATTCACTTAACCTGCGCATCTTTGGACTGTGGGAGGAAACTGCAGCACCCGGAGGAAACCCCACACAGACACGGGGAGAATGTGCAAACTCCACACAGACAGTCACCCGCAGCTGGAATCGAACCCGGTCCCTGGTGCAGTGACACAGTAGCACTAACCACTGAACCACTGTGCTGCCAAGGCTGTTGAGTCCTTTTTACCTGACTGTTTTCTTGAATACACTCCCACCCTGCACTATTTCATGGCAGTGAAGGTGCACCCTAAAGACAGGTTGTTGTTGTTCACCTTCTTCCTGTACTCACCTGCTCCACAGACTTGAAATCTCTGCTGTTCCAAACCATTTAAGGTCTCACTTATCCCAAACCTGTCTTGTGATTGAGACAAATGGGCCACAGAAGAATTCAAATCAAACCACAACGGAGCTTGCATGTTGTTTTTGGTTGCATAATTTTAATTTCAGTTAAGGCAGCTTTATACGCAGTGAGCTATAATTATATCCAGTGCCTTCAGCTATCTGGGTCTTAAGCTTTGAAATTTCCTTGCCTTATCACCCAGTTCGAGATGCCTGACATAATAGCACATTGTGTGGCTCAATGTCACATCTAAACTGTTTTAAAGATAGCATTTTGAGGCAGAGGAACCAGAACAGCATTAGGCCATTCAGCCCATCAACTCTGCTTCAACCTTGCATAAGTGGCCTGAGTTTGAACCTTACATTCTTTTTGGCTAAATGCAAGTTGCTTTGGGTTTTTGATGAAAACGCTGTAGGCACTGGATATAATTCTCACCACAGTATTTCCCACCATATCTTATCATGTACTTGAACATAGAGAATGTAGGAGTAGCTGTAGGCTATTCAACTCTGTAGATCTACTCTGCCATCTAACTCAGTACACTGCCCCTGTTCCCTACCAAATCTGCCCCATGGCACTTTGTGTCTGATTCCAGCCTTATCGAACCATGTGCCATTCCAGAATGACTTGCCACTCAGCAGATATCTGCCAAAAGACCACTATCCCTTGTGCCAGTGCTGACTTCGGGAGGCTGCTATGCACCGGGCAAATGTTGGCAGTCTGGCATTGCCTCTCACAGGCAACGTCATGGTACATTAGCCATCTTGCCCACAGCATATAACCCCTGGTCACCGTTTTAATCACTGAGCCAAACCTGTGACATCCTATAGGAAGCAAATCCTGTTCTCTGGGTCCCAGTACCCCATGAAATATTCTGACCATCCATCTGAAGAAAAACAGGTCAGGAATTCAATCACACAAGACCCACCATAGAAACTCAGGGGAACATGAGTTTTTCAAGCGAGCAATGACTGAACGACCATATCATTCATCTTAGTTTTGCTCCTTAAGGAATCAAGGCAGGGAAGGGTAACTCCTTTGGTCTTAGAGTATGGAATCATAGAGATGTCTAACACAGAAACAGACCCTTTGGTCTTCAAAACGGAGCCATGAAATCTTCCTTGTCCACTTGAGAGAGAAGGTGTAGCCTAATTAATTTAGCAGATCACCCACACAGTGCAGAACCTCTGACAGTGCAGCCCTCCCTCAAAGCTATCCACTTTGACTTTTGCTCTCAGGTCCGAGAGTAGGATTTGAACTCATTGTAACTGAAGGTGGTGGATCTCATTGCCAGAGAAGGCTTTGAAGGCCAAATCATTGAGTGTCATAAACACAGAGTAAAATAGGTTTTTGATCGTTAAGAGGATCAAGGGTTACTGGGAGAAGGGTTGAGAATTGTCTGCCATGATTGAATGGCAGAGCAGACTCGATGGGCCAAATGGACTAATTCAAAATCTCATGGTCTTATCACAAAACCTTGTTCTTTATATTTCTAATCTGTGTTTCCTGAGTATCATTTGTCTTTGTATTTTAAACCCCCAGGCCTGACCTAGCCTATGCCCCATTCTGTCAGAGAAGGTTCACTAGGGTAATCCCTAGTCTGGAGGGATTGCCTTATGAGCAAAGGTTAAACAGTTTAGATCAACTGGAGTTTAGATGAATGTGAAATGATCTCAGTGAAATATCTAGGATTCTTAAGGGGTTTTATGGGTTAAATGCTGAGGGAATGTTTCCCCTCATGGGAAAAATCTAGGACAAGAGGGCTCAATCTCAGAATAAAGGGGCGCCAATTTAAGACTGAGATGAGAAAGAATTTCTTCTCTCAGGGTTATGAATGTTCAGAATTCCTTGCCACAGAGAGATGTGGGGGCAGAGTCCTTATGTATATTTAAGGCAGAGACAGACATACTCTTGATTTGCAAGGGAACCAAGGATTGTGGGGGAAGGGCACGAAAGTGGTTGTAAGGAATATCAGCCATTATCCTTTTAAATGGCAGAATAGACTTTGAAGAGCCGAAAGGTTTACCCCTGTTCCTGTTTCCTACAGAATGTCAATCCCTGTGTCGGTTGGGCCACTAAGTCTCCGGTTTTGTACCTTTAAATCTACTTCTTCCCACATTTAATGAATCAGATACACAATGCACATACTTATAGTTTCTTCCATTGCCTGTTTTTTCTGGAACATGTCCTCAGCATGAAGGCAGAAGATATAGCCTGAAGGCTGATACCAAGGCTGACAAGGAAACTCTTCCATGTTTACCGCCTGCCGTAGGAAAGATCTGCAATTTTGGAAGATTTCCTAAGTTGATATATTAATCTTGCAGTGAAGTTATGAATGTAACATCCTCAACTATCAAGCGGTGAATTGCGACCCAAACCCAAAATTTGGAGACAAGGACAGTACCGACTCTAGTGCAGGACCGCTGTCTTTTCCATCTTTTGCATGCGTGAAAATGAAACTTCCCTTCGTCGCTTCTGGGATTATTGCCTATTTTTTCACCCCTGTTTGTCAATTGAAGGGAATTCCCTCTAAGAATAACCCGTGTAAAAGAAAATATGTCATAGCAATGTCACTGGGACCTGGAGCCAATCCTCTTATTCTAGTAACATTCAATAAAACATATTGCTGTGATGAAGAGGTTATGTCCTACATTTCAAGACCAGCCTCTGATCTATATTAACCTCACCTTTTTATCTCATCCACATGTGTCTTCACTTCCTCAGCTTGTTTTTTTCCCTTTTGACAAAAGAGTGTGTACGAGAGAGAGAGAGACAAAGAAAATGAGAGAAGTGGAGCCATAGTGAGGAAGAAGAAAGAGAAAATTCGGGATAGAAACAGAAAGAGAGTGGCACAGTGGCTCAGTGGTTAGCACTGTTGTCTCACAGTGCTAGGGAACCAGGTTCGATTCTACCCTCATGCAACTATCAGCGTAGAATTTGCACATTATCCCTGTCTCTGCGTGGGTTTCCTCTGGGCCCTCGGGTTTCCTCTCACTGTCCAAAGATGTGCAGGTTAGGTGGATTGGACATACTGAATTGCCAATATTGTCCAAGGATGTGTAAACTAGATGGATTAGCTCTGGAAAATGCAGGGTTTCAGGGATTGGGAGGGCTGCTCTTTGGAGGGTTAGTGTGGACTTGATGGGCTGAATGACCTGCTTCCACACTGCAGGAATTCTATGAAATGGCTAATAGGTATAGCACATCAACTGGTCATAAAACTGTTCAATGTTAATGTACTGTCCATCATGGATTAACTCATTAATGGTCCAATTATTAACAAAATGGTCACATGCAGGTTAGTGATAGGAGCAGTTATGTCATTTCTTAGATCCCATCTTACATAGTACACACACACTCCTCCATAACTAACTATATCTCCATACCATTGTTGTCAGTGAATCAAAATCCTGGAAGTTCCTCCCTAATAGTACTGAGGGTGTGTCTCTACCACATGGATTGTGGGAAGGCAGCTCAACACCGCCTCCTCAAGGGCAACAATAATTGGCCTAGCAAGGTATGTCCAAATCCCATAGTTGGTTTTTTAAAAGAAATATATTGCTTCAGAGGGTGGTAAAGATAGGAAGCCTCAAGACATTTAAGAAATATTTAGATGAGCACTTGAAATGCCGCAACATGCCAAGCATTTAGGCTAAATACTGAAAAATAGGATTAAGAATAGTTATATCTTTGATGAAGACTCTTGTATCATAATGGAAATGTCCCTATCTGATCCAGGAGGCCTGGATTAAAGTCTCACCTGCTCCAGAGGTGTGTAGTAACAAACAGATCAATTAGATTATCTTGACATACCTGATGATCAGTCTGGTTATGATGGACTAAAGAATATTTATTCATGCTGCAAAAACTCTACAAACTAAATTTCTAGTTTACTGTTATATACACTAAGAGAGGGCTGAGAGCTGTAAAAACACAAATGTTTAGGGTTGATTTCTGCATGTGAAATTATCTTGTATTTCATAGAGTAGAAAGCGTTAATCCCTGGAGGACTGAGTGGTGGTTATCTGGCAATTTGGGTTTGAACGAACAAGTTCCTGTGAAAATCCTTGCCCCACAGGTCTGGGCACCTCTGTAAGCTAAACGGGTGTCCTCTTTTCTATCTGGGTCCTTGAAAATTTTGGACTGTGGTTTAACACGTATTCCACGTTTATTCTGTAGCTCTTTGTCTCCTTAAAAAAAGGGATTAACAAGCAGAGAGAAGACAAGAAGTCAAGAGGAGACTAACTAGGTCTTAAGTTATTGGGGGTTGGGAATAGGGAAAGAGGTCTAGATAATTAACCAAAGGCCTCACAGTCCTGAGCTGATCGAATGAACACAGTTAAAAAAACAGCAAGGCCCCAGGCCTAACTGCCAAAGCCTGGATTAGGCCGACAATGATTTAGAAGCTCCAGTTTTCATTAGTGTTCAAAGTAAAAAAAAAAGGATGAGCCGGCCCAACGTCATTAAATTGTTCATTTGATTCTGGAAATCTCTCAGCCCACGCAGCAAGTGACTTTTGTCTCTTTGCGAGCTGATAATTAGGCCTAGCTCCTCATCGCGCCTTGGTAATTGGCTTTCTTAAGACAGGTGTCTTGTGACTTATGTTGAGTGCAAATAGCTTTATGTGGCTCCCTGCTACCTGTCTTGTTTTAGAACCGGCCTAACCAGTAGAGGCAGCACCCTCCCCACCTAGTCCTTGTCCCTTGGCAAACAGACTCTGTACTGAATGCCCTTTTTTTGTGTCCATGTCCAACTATGGATGGCTCCGTAGATAAGACTTTATTCACTTTTCAAGTCTAAGCTTGTGGGGTCACATCCTGGGATGTACATGAAGATAAAACCTGAGCTGGTATAACTGCCACACACAAAACCCCCCCCAAAAAAAAAATTGGGAGAGCTGAGTTGACTTTTGCTTTCTAATATATCTCCCCAGGGTTAAAGGTGATCACTAAAGATAGTCACCACAGCCTGCAGATGCTCATATGAACCCCCCCCCCTCCCCCCAAGCCCTGATATCAGAAAGCCTCTGCATAACAAGAGGAATTTGGTTTAAAACATGTATTTGTGGGATGGGGGCATCGCAGTCCATAGTTCCCCTTGAGAAGATGGGGGTGAGCTGCCTTCTTGAGCCGCTGCAGTCCACCAGCAATGGCGATATATTTCCAAGTCAGGATGGTGAGTGGCTTGGAGGGGAACTTGCAGGGGGTGGTGTTCCCATGTATCTGCTGCCCTTGACCTTCTGGATGGAAGTGGTCCTGGGACTGGAAGATACTTTGGTGAATTTCTGCAGTGCATCTTATAGAAGCGCCCAGCTCAGGACACTCTCTGTGGCATGGTGTGGGTTGGAAAGCCCAGAACAGGCATCTGGCTACAGCATGCTGTAGCAGCAGTTAGGGAAAAGTTGGACTCTCTTTACGTTGTCTTTGTTTAATGTTTTATTCTGTGAATGGTGTTTATGTATGAGCAATGGTACACACTTTTCACTGTATTTTATCTTGAATGCACAATATCGGAGATTCAGATAGTCCACACTGCTACTTCTGAGTGTCAGTGGTGGAGGGAGCGGATGTAGTGCCAATCAAACAGGCTACTTTGTCCTGGATGGTATCAAGCTTCTTGAGTGTCGTTGGAGCTGCACCCATCCAGGCAAGTGGGAATTCTCCTTCATACACCTGACTCGTGCCTTAGAGATGGTAGACAAGCTTTGAGGAGTCAGGAGATGTGTTCCTTGTCGCGGTATTCCTAGCCTCTAACCTGCACTTGCAGCCACTATGTTTATGTGGCAAGTTCAGTTGAGCTTTTGGTCAATGGTATCCCCAGGATGTTAATAGTGGGTAAATTCACTGATGGTAATGATACCATTGAATACGAAGGGATTTTGTTAGATTGTCTGTTATTGGTGATGGTCATAGCCTGGCATTTATGTGGTGTGAATGTTACTTGCCATGTTTCCACCCAAGCCTGGAAATTGTCCAGATCTTCTTGCATTGAAAGATGGACTGCTTCAGTATCTGAGGAGTCACGAATGGTGTTGAACCTTGCGCTATCATTGGCTAACAACCCCACTTCTGCCCTTATGATAGAGGGAGGTTCATTGATGAAGCAGCTAAAAATGGTTGGGCCTAGGACATTACCCTGTAGACCATCTTCCAATATACCAGTTTTGCTAGGACTTCTTGAATCCACACTTGGTTGAGTGCAGCCTTGATGTCAAGAGCTGTTGCTCTCCCATCCCCTCTGGAATTCAGCTCTTTTGTCCATGTTTGAGCAAAGGCTGTAATGAGGTCAGAAGCTGAATGGCCCTGTTGGAACCCAAACTGAGCAGGTTATTGCTGAGCAAGTGCTGCTTGAAAGCCTTCCATCACTTTACTGATCGAGAGTAGACTGATGGGGTGGTCATTGGCTGGGTTGGATTTGTCCTGCTTTTTGTGTACAGGATATACCTGGGAAATTTCAACGTATGTCGATAGGGAGTGAAAAGTAAAGGGATCCGAGATCCACGAGCGAGTGGAAAATGGTAGGCAAAGGCCAAGTCCAAACTGGCATAGACCAAAAAAGCAGCAACCAAACAGGAAACAGCAGAAACAGCACAATCTTTCTGGGTTTGAACGATGTGGGCACTGGTGAAAAATTTGGGAGAATCATGTGAGATATCGAGGGAGACCTTTCACGCTGTCAGCACTAATGAGTCACATTCTCCAACCAATTCCTGGACATCAAGACAAGATTCTCACTAGGGAGAGGCTTTTAATAGTGATTATCACCAACTATGACTTAGTCTTGATGCATTAATACATATTCTCCCATTCACCCACCCGCCAGATAGAAAAAAGACATGGAGAATTCCCAACACGGAGGTTTGATTGGGTACATAGCATCTAGAGCTTAGCTTCTGCTCCTCCAGACCCCTCTGGTGAACACCCAGCCCCAGCATCTCAAGGCACACTCCATAGATGTTGGCTGCATGTGCCACATGTCCACATCTGACTTGTGCCAGCCTCTTGGCATTATTATGGCACAATCATTGATCCACTTACAGTTTGCTTCAGAACATATTGGGACATCTCACTGAAAGGCTGCTGCAGGGATTCTCTGTACACAGGGACAGGCACTCAGCTCATCAACTGGATCAGGCTGCATCTCAGCACTGCTTCCTCACTCTCTTAGTGCCCAATCATTTTGTGCATAGCTCAGTTGGCTGTCAGCTGGTTTGCAATGCAGAGAGACGCCAATAGCATGATTAATATCATGCACTAGCTGAGGTTGCCACGAAGGACTCTCCTTCTCAATCTCACCCCTGGTCTGAGATGTGGTAACCCTCAGGTTAAACCACCGCAAGTCATCTCTTTCTCTCTCTAATGAGTGAGCTGCCCAATGGTCTGGTAGGATGTGTTGTCTTTCCCTTTAATTTTTACTTGAATGCTCACTCCATCCTTGTCTTGCCTTGCCTTTTATTGCTTTGACCCCTCAGTCAGGCCTGGAAGGCTCACAGTACTTCTGTTCAGTGCAGACACAAAGCCAAGGGGGTGGGTATTTTGTCAATGGGCACCATACTACACCAATCTCACACCTACAACATAGGCCAGCAATGTTCATGGCAAGTACGCTGCACTTACTGCAAGCAACCTACCCTGTTGCAAAGTCTAAGGGGAGTAGTCCTCAGATAAGTCCAAGGAGTTGGTGTTCAGTTGATGAGTCCAGTCAGTCAAGCACAGCATCCGATCTTAGCCCAGGGCCATAGGCACCACTTGAGTGGCGGAGGTGGGACGATCTGTACCTCTTCTGTGGGTCATGGTAATCATTGGGGATTATCTAACTGATTGACTCGAGGGGGTGGACCATGAGCAATCCTGAGGATCTGTCCACTGAGGTCATGAAGGATGGAGTTAACAGGGGCCATTGCTGCAGGAGGGATGGTGGGAAACTCAGTTGTGGGGATTGCAAATGGTGCTTGATGCACACTTACTTGTTAATCTGATAACTCAGATTAATAGATTATCATGACAAAGACAGCACACAATTAGGAAAGAAAATGGTGTATGGGCCTTTATGAAGAAGCAAGGGGAATATTAGAAGAATCTTTATCATACAGCAAGTAGTTAGGGTCTGCAATGCATTGCCTGGAAATGTAGTGGAGACAGGTTCAATTTAGGCATTCAAGAGGGCATAGGCTGGTTATTTGGATAGTTATGTGCAAGGGCATGGGGGAAGGGCAGGAGGTTGGCACTGGGTAATGATGCCCATATGAACAGTTGGTGCAAGTGCAGTGGGCCAAATGGCCTCCTTCTGCATTATAACGATACCATAATTCTGTAAAGATGTCTTGCTTCAATTGTATACAGCCTTGGTGTGTCTGTTCCTGCAGTGTTGGTTGCAGTTTCAGTCCCATTACCTAAGGAGGGATATACTTCCCCCAAAGGGAGTGTAGTGAAGGATCATCAGACTGATTCCTGGGATGAAAGGACAGTCCCATGATGAGAGATTGAGGAGACTGGGACTGTATTCTCTGTGAGAGGGCTATGAGAGGTCACAGCCATTAAGTGTGCTCAAGACAGAGATCAGTTGGTTTCTAAATGTTGAAGATATCAAGGGATATGGGGATAATGGGGGAAATGGTGCTGAGGTAGAAGATCAGCCAAGATGCATTTGAAGGGTGGAGCAGACTGTTAGGGACAAATGGCCGACCTCTGTTTGAATGTCCTATTTGTTATGTATGTGGAGTTAGATCAATTGGCCACAATGTAATTGAATTACAGATCCAGCTCGAGGGACTGAAAGCTTCTCTCCTGTTTCCCATGTAATTCTTGCTTCCCACTCCCCAGTAAGAGCGCCTACAGAATATTGGGGAGTTGTGAGGGATGGTCGTGGAATGTTTAAATACCAGCTCCAATTTAAGATGTATTAAGAGAACATAAAAATAAACATCAGAACCCCAGAGAACCAAGGCCAGAGAGAGAATCATTAAGTTAAAAAATGCAAAGGGATGCCATTTAGCCCATTGTTCCTTTGCTGGCTCCATGGAAGAGTTACCTCATTGGTCCCAACCTCTCTACTCATTCCTTGTAGCCCTTCATTTTGGCCACTTTCTAGAATCTCAGTGGGCTGCAGATGAAGGGTTAACCTCATGTCTTTGGAATGAGTGGGTGAAAATCCTAGGTGGTGCCCAGGAACTGCTATCCACCGTGCCAATATATTCCCTGCACAGGTGCACTTGCATTCTCTATTCCAGCTTTGACATTTTGTTTGGAGGCAGCGGGAGAGGTGAAACCTTTTGGTTGCCACAGTGATGCTGAATTCAAGTTCCCACACACCTGGTAGACGAGAATTGGTTTGTGTGGTATCAATCTTATCTCCCTGTGAGCAAGGCCAGGGGAGACTTCCAGATCCTGTAGTGAGAGACATGAGATGTTCGCCAGTGTATTGATATCACTGACTCTGTACCCCAATATTCACATCACTGACACTATCCCAAAATTAACATCTGGCACTGTAGCCCAATATTCACATCACTGACACTGTACCCCAATATTAATATCACTAACTCTGTACCCCAATATTTACATCACGGATACTGTACCCCAAGATTAACATCACTGACACTGTACCCCAATATTAACATCATTGACACTATACCCCAATATTCACATCACTGACACTGTACCCCAAGATTAACTTCTGGCACTGTAACCCAATGTTAACATGACTGACACTGTCAGTCTTATCATCTTCCTCGGGACCCTCCAACCACATGGGGTCAATGTGGATTCCACTAGTTTCCTCGTTTCCCCTCTCCCCATCTTATCCCAGATCCAACCCTCCAACTCTGCACGACCCTCTTGAGCAGTCTATCTTCCTTCCCACCTATCCGCTCCACCCTCCATACCGACCATGCCCCATTTTCATCTACCTATTGCATTCCTGGCTACCTTCCCCCAATCACCACCCCCTCCCATTTATCTCTCAGCCCCCTTTGCCCACTCCTCATTCCTGATGAAGGGCCTTTGCTCGAAACATTGACTCTCCTGCTCCTCGGATGCTCCCTGACCTGCTGTGCTTTTCCAGCGCCACACTTTTCGACTCTGATCTCCAGCATCTATAGTCCTCACTTTCTCCTAAATCCTTATTGTTGTTGGGGAGAGGGGTTTTGAAGGCAGAAGTGCTGGAAATGGTCGAGATGAGGTTGAGGGCATCTTTAAGAATGTGGTACATGCAGACACCCTGTCTGAAATGGCTAGCTCCTGTGTTTCCCTCACCTCTCGCAAATCGTACAGTACTGAAAGATAATAATCCATCCACCCATCAAAGGGTTAATACTCTGGCATTCCAGAACAAGCTTACTGGGAGTTTAATCTGCAGTTGATTACTGAGAAATATCAATGATTTCTAAGTTATACAATAATGCTCCTGCTTTAATTTGCTTTAATTTGCCATAAGGAAGCCTGCTTTTAACTCTATTGACATTAATAGAAATTTTAAGGCTTAAATACGTTTTGGATTTACTTGTCATTTTCTTTTCCACCAGTTTAACAATTTGTCTCATCTTGAAGCAGAAAGCCATTCTTCCCATTAGCTGTCAGATCTTTTGGGTTTAGCAGCCAGCTCTGAGCAACTATTATTCAAAGGGTGTTGCTACTGAATTTAGGCTGTCTCTGAATTGGTGCTATGATGCTCTTGGTTTGAATTGTGAAAACATTGGAGAAACCAACATGGTGTAGTTGACACTGCGTAACTCTGTCTCAGTTGTGTCCCATCACCATTCTGAGAGGGAACTTGCATTTTTATAGCACCTGCCACAAACATTCAGGATGTTCTTTACACCCAAATCCCAATGAAATTCTTAAATAAAACAAAGGACTGCAGGTTCTGGAAACCTGAAAGAAAAACAAAAATTGATGGAGCAACTCAGCAGGTCTGGCAGCATCTATGTAGAGAGAGCGAGAGAAAAACAGAGTTAATATTTCAAGTCCAGTCACTCTCCATCTGAAGTCCTGTTAGCTCCAAGGGGCACAGACAGGATAGATGGGGAGATTCCTTTCCCCCCCAGTAAAGATATCAATCAGCAGGGGGCACAGTTTAAAAGGGAGAAGCAGCAATTTTAGAGGACACTTGAGAATATTTCTTCACCCAGAGCGCGTGAGAATCTGGAACTCACTGCCTGAAAGGGTAATAGAGGTGGGAATCCTTAAGATATTTTTAAATTATTTAAGCAATCACTTGGAAACGCCATGGCATTGAGGTTCTTGTGTCGTAGTGGTAGTGTCCATCCCTTTGAGCCAATGGGCCCAGATTCAAGTGCAAACCTGCCCCAGAGGTGTATAAAAACATCTCTCAACACATTGATGAGGAAGTATGTACAAAGGCTGAGTGTTGGGAAATGGGATTAGAATAGATGGGTACTTGATGAACAGTGCAGACACAATGGGTCAACAGGCGTCTTTCCAAGCTATAAAAGCTCTATGATAGTTACAAGGAAGGGATCAAACAAGGAGTGCTGGGAGGACACTCTCAAGGACATTCTCAATGCCAGCATAGACCTTTTGGACCAGATGGGATGATTCTATGCAGCCGGATTATGAAGAAAAGAAGAGGGGACATTGTTTAAAAATCAGAAATTTTAAAAACTTTCCCTCACAGGATGTCACTGGAAAGGCCAGCATTTATAGCCCCAGCCCTAGTTGCCCTTGAGAAGGTGATGGCTAGCTGTCTTCTTGAGCAGCTGCAGCCAAGGTCGACCCACAATATCATTAGGGAGGGAGTTCCAGGATTTTAACCTAGTGACGCTGAAGAAACAGTGATATATTGCCAAGTCAGGATGGTGAGTGGCTTGGAGGGGTAATTACACTGGCTGGTGTTCTCATATATCTGCTGTCCTTGTCCTTCCGGATGGGGGTAGTTGTGGGTCTGAAGATCTATTGCAACCGAAGATCTTTGAGGAGGTTCAAAAATGGATCTTGTAGGTAGTACGCGCTGCTGTTACTCAGTGGTGGAGGGAGTGGATGCTTGAGGATGAGGATGTGGTGCCTATCCACTGGGCTGCCTCATTCTGGATGGCTAAGATGGAGACAGGGAGAAATCTTCCTCTCAGACATCTGCCAGTCTTTGGAACTCTGTCCCATATAGCAGTGTAGGTGGGGTCTTGAATATTATTACTGTATGGCTGAGATGAATACATTCTTAACTAATGGTTATGAAGGGGTGCAGGAGTTAGGGGTGGGTACAATGAGATCAGCCACAATCTTATTGAATGTCATAGCAGGCTTGAGGGGCCAAATGGTTTACTCCTGCTCTTCATTGGTAAGGTGGGAGTTGCTTTGTTTCCCATCTTGATTTTGCCTTTGATTTTATTTTAAATCAGTGACTGCTGCCGTTCCCTTTGTCTCTTTTGCATTAGACCAGGAATAAACTGTCTAGTTTACCTCTTGTTCTCTGCTGGCTGTGGGTCCCTGTCACTGCGAAGATTGGCAGTGAGGATTAAAGCAAAAAAAAATCAATTTCCATCACAGTGTTTAATACCTCAAGACAACAGCCCCTGTCTGCTATTCCTATTTGGTACCCCTGTAGTAATTGTATGTGTCTATGGATCAAGAGCATAATCCCTTGTATTCCAATACTGGGGGATTTCAATTAAGAGCATTTGGGAGAGAACTACAGTCCATTTCCCTAATGAAGATGGGCAAAGGTAAATTAATTGTAACAGCGAATTCGCTTTAATCCCTGTGAATTATAATTAAGAAAAGGGCTGTTATTTTCAATCTTGCCGCAATGTAATTAAAAAGTGGCACGTGGGAGACACCAGTTCTCCTCCCGGTTCGATGTGTACTCGAACTGTCGAGTGCTCATCAGGATAGACTGAGCCACGAGTAATCACATTAGAGGGATTTCTGAGCCTTTCGGGAAGGCGAACAACACTTTTCAAACAGTTGCATTTGCATAGCGCCTTCCACCACCACTGGTTACCTCGAGGAAGCACTTTGTTAGGCACAGTCGCTGTAGTAAAGTAGCCAATTGGCACACGCTAAGATCCCAATCAGAGCAATGTGGCATTGAAAAGATAATTTGATTCTTAATTCGTTATGTTAATTGAAGGACAAATAAGTGGAGTACTGCATACAGCTTTGGTCACCTTATTTAAGGGAGGCTGGGTGGGAGGCAGTAAAGAGGTTGACCAGACTAGTACCTGGAATGGACAGGTCGCCTTCTGAGGAAAGGTTGGACACACTGGGCTTGTATTCACTAGAGTTCAGAGAACTAACAGCTGACTTAATTCAAACACACACAAGATCCTGAAGCGTCTTGACCAGGGGGAATGTGGAGACGACATTTCCATGTATGGGAGAATCTAGAACTGTGGGGGGGGGGTGTCACTGTTTAAATCAGAAGTCTTCTATTTCAAACAACGATCCGGAGCATTTTTCTTCTCCTGAAAGTTTGTGAATCTTTAGAAATCCTCTTCCTAAAAAGAGGGTGGGAGCAGGGTCCTTGAATATTTTAAAGGCTGAGGTAGAGAGATTCCTGTTGAGCAAGAAGCTGTGAAAAGTCATCGGGGTAGATGGGAGTGCAGATTTAAGCTTATACTCAGGTCAACTCTCCTTTGAATGAACATCTTGAGATCTTTTACATCTACCTGGGCCTCAGCTTTACAACTCATCTGAAAGATACTTTCAACAATGCAGTGCTCCCTCAGTACTACACAGGAGCAAGCAGACTTGATTTTCTGCAGTGCATTCAAGTGTTCTGGGGTTGGACTTGAATTCAGAACCTTAGGACACAAAGCTGAGTGTGCTACCAACTGAGCCATGGTTAGCACAAGAGAGTGAAAAACAAGACTCCCTCCCTTCACTGGAGGTGACTGCTCTTTTCTGGGATGGATGCTGAGAAGGAGTTAGCATTCCACCAGCTCACTGAGTTTGCCCATCTCCATTGAGCCCTTTACATTGGGCCAGGAATAGACAGTGCGGCAGAAGTGGGTACTGCAGATGCTGGAGATTAGAGTCAAATTTGAGTGGTGCTGGAAAAGCACAGCAGGTCAGGCAGCATCCGAGGAGCAGGAACATCAATGTTTCAGGCAAAAGCCCTTCATTAGGAATGAGGGATCCTGAGGGATCCCCATTCCCGATGAAGGGCTATGCCCTAAAGGTTAATTTGTTTCCTTCTCCTTGGATGCTGCCTGACTTGCTGAGTTTTTCCAGCACCATTCTAATCTTGACAGGAATAGACAGTGTAGAGTAAATCTTGTTCTCAGCTGTGGGCCTCTGTTGGTGGGACATTCATTCATGTTTAATCTTGCCATCAACAATTTTAGATATTAATCTCTATACTACCCAGCCACAATTTTGTCTAATTCCTCATTTTTTTTTGCTGTTTACTTTTCTGAGCTTTGCTTCTGGCCATTAGTTCAAACAGCATAGGGTCAATCTCAGTGCTCCTTTAAAACTCAACCCTTGTTGGAATATTGCAGCGATACCACTAAGTGAGAGGTCAGTGCTCAATAATTTTATAGCACATACTCCATGAAATAAAGTTAATGAGAAACTGATATTTTTGAAACTTTGGACACGATAATCAGTCAACATCACAGGGAGTAGTACAACACAGTCGAAACACAATCATCTAACTTGTCCAGATAGAGAAGCAAACTAATTTGCTCTAATTCCAATCTCCCCCTCTTTAGTTATTTACAGACAAGACAATTAGACAAGAATATTAATGAGGGCAGAGTGGTAGACGTGATCTATATGGATTTCAATAAGGTGTTTGACAAGGTTCCTCATGGGAGATTGATTAGCAAGGTTAGATCTCATAGAATATAGGGAGAACTAGCCATTTGGATACAGAATTGACTCAAAGATCAAAAATAGAGGGTGGTGGTGGAGGGTTGTTTTTCAGACTGGAGGCCTGTGACCAGTGGAGTGCCACAAGGATCGGTGCTGGGTCCGCTACTTTTTGTTATTTACATAAATGATTTGGATGTGAGCATGAGAGGTATATAGAGGAAACTCGATTATCTGAAGGACACAGGCAGAGAGTATTTCATTCAGTTAATCGAATGCTCGATAATTGATGCCGGATCACATAGTTAGCCACAATCGGGACCTTGTGATCTTGTTCAGGTGATCCGAAGTTCAGTTAATTGAATACCAGATAATTGATGCTGGATCACATAGTTAGCCACACATTGGGACACGCATCTGTAGTTAGTAAGTTTGCAGATGACACCAAAATTAGAGGTGTAGTGGACAGCAAAGAAGGTAACCTCAGATTACAACAGAAACTTGATCAGGTGGGCCAATGGCTGATGAGTGCCAGATGGAGTTTAATTTAGATAACTGTGAGGTGCTGCATTTTGGAAAAGCAAATCTTTGCAGGACTTATACATTAATAGTAAGGTCCGAGGGAGTGTTGCTGAACAAAAAGACCTTGGAGTGCAGGTTCATAATTCCTTGGAAGTGGAGTTGCAGGTAGATTGGATAATGAAGAAGGTCGTTTGGTATACTTTCATTTATTGGTCAGAGCATTGAGTACAGGAGTTGGAAGGTCATGTTGCAGCTGTACAGGACATTGGTTAGGCCATTTTTGGAATATTGTTTGCAATTCTGGTCTCCATCCTGTTGGAAGGATGTTGTGAAATTTGAAAGGGTTCAGAAAAGATTTACAAGGATGTTGCCAGGGTTGAAGGAGTTGAGCTACAGGGAGAGGTTGAATAGGCTGGGGCTGTTTTCCCTGAAATGTTGGAGGCTGAGAGGTGACCTTATATGGGTTTATAAAAACATGTGGGGCATGGACAGGATAAATAGGCAAGATCTTTTCCCTGGACTGGGGGAGTCCAGAACTAGAGGACATAAGTTTAGGATGAGAGGGGAAAGATATAAAAGAAACCTAAGGGGCAACTTTTTCATGCAGAGGGTGGTGCATGTATGGAATGAGCTGTCAGAGGAAGTGGTGGTACAATTACAGCATTTAAAAGGCATCTGGAATGGGTACATGAATAGGAAGGATTTAGCGTGATATGGGCCAAGTGCTGGCAAATGGGACAAGATTAGTTTGGGATATCTGATCGGCATGGATAAGTTGGACCAAAGGGTCTGTTTCCATGTTGTACATCTGTATGACTCTTATGTATTCCTTTGTGCTCAAAGGTATTTTGAAGAGATTTACTCCCTCACCAAAGTAAAGCAGATTAATTCATGAAGCTATCATTGATTGTTTAAACACACATCTGGTTCACCCATACAAGATGGTGGAGATGTCAAGTTAGGTATGATTCAGGCTCCTGGCCTGTCAACCACCTTTTGGCTGACCAGCCACATTTTTTAAAAAAATTCTAATTATTATTTATTAATTTCACCTTTTGTATAAATTCATCTTTGCTTCTTTGTGCTGCAGAAGTGTGGCAGTTTTAGTCAGACAACACTGGGTCCTCAACAGTTTTTACAGATTATGGTTCTCAACTTTTGTGACAAAACCCCGGTTCTCAACAGTTTTGAGAGGCCCAGGATCTTAGCAGTTTCAAGAGGCCCCTGTTCTCAGAAGTTGGGCAAGGCCCTGGTCCTTGGCAGTTGGGCAGGGCCCGAGCCTCAGAAGTTGGGGAAGGCCTTGGTCCTTGGCAGTTGGGCAGGGCCTAGTCCTCAGTGTTGGGCAGACCCCAATCCTTGGCAGTGGATGAAACCAAGAGGCCATGGAATGAACAAAAGATGTTATCTGTTTTAACTTTGTTTCTTTTTTAATCTGTAATTTATGTAATTAAATGGCAATGGTAACATATATACATTTTACTGTATTTTCACAAATGCAAGTAACAATAAATTTCTATCTGTCCACCTAATGCCCTTTAGGGAAGGAAATCTGCCGTCTTTATCCGGTCTCACCTACTTGTGACTCAAGAACCACAGCAATATGGTTGACTCTTATCTGCCCTCTGAAATGGCCCAGCAATCCACTCATTTCAAGGGGGCAGTTAGGGATAGGCAATAAGTATTGGCCTTGCCCAGTGATGCCCACATCCCTTAAAGAATACAGAATGGAAAAAAAGAACTGTGTTGCACAAATGGAAGGCTGTGCTTTTGACATGGAAGCGCACTCCTGACGTGTGCCTTGTAGATAGTGAGCAGGCTTTGGGAAATCAGGAGGTGAGTTACTTGCTGTAGGATTTCCTGACTCAGACTTGGCCTTGTAGTCACAGAATTTGTACGGCTAATCCAGTTCAGTCATCCACAGGTGGGCTACTCAGCAATGATAATTCCAGCGAATGTCAAAGAGTAATAATGGTCATTGCCTGACATTTGTTTGGCGTGAATGTTACTCGTCACTTGTCAGCCCAAGCCTGGATATTGCCTAGGTGTTGCTGCATTTATACAAACACTGCTTCAGTATCTGAAG
This sequence comes from Chiloscyllium punctatum, assembly GCF_047496795.1. Classification (NCBI taxonomy): domain Eukaryota; kingdom Metazoa; phylum Chordata; class Chondrichthyes; order Orectolobiformes; family Hemiscylliidae; genus Chiloscyllium; species Chiloscyllium punctatum. The sequence goes on from NC_092767.1 coordinate 75,104,274, forward strand.
AGTCGCGAATGGTGCTGAACACTTTGCAATCAGCAGCAAACATCCCCATTTCTGACCTTATGATGGAGAAAAGGTCATTGATGAAGCAGCTGAAGATGGTTGGGTCAAGGGCACTACCCTGAGAAACTCCTGTCGACATGTGTTGGAGCTGAGCTGACTCACCTACAACAACCACAACCATCTTCCTTTGTGTCAGTGGCTCTAACGAGAGAAAGTTTTCCCTCTGCCACCCTCAATCGTCTCAATTCCACACTGAATAAAATGCAGCCTTGATGTTGAGGATTGTTAATCTGAACTCACCTATATGTGTATCCAACCAACTGTCTGCTTCACTCATCAAATCTCATTTCATTAATTTGGCCTTCATTTGTTGTTGGGATATCACTGAAGAATTCTGACTAATCAGGAAAAGGTTCTGTACTCAGAAGTGCTTTGGTACTTGTCACTATAAGAATGATTGGAAATGGCTATAGTCACTTTTCAATGTATTTGCACGTTCCAAAGATTATTCAACTTTAAAATGGAATAATCACAGTAATCTACTTTGCAACGTATGAAGACATACAGTGACTCAGTGGTTAGCATTGCTGCAAAGTGCCAGGGATCCAAGCTCAGTTCCACCCTTGGATGACTGTCTGTGTGGAGTTTGCGCATTCATACTGGACCTGTGTGGGTTTCCTCCGGGTGCACCAGTTTCCTCCCACAGTCCAAAGATGTGCAGGTCGGGTGGGAAATGCAGAACTATAGGGTAGGAAGTTGGGTCTGAATGGGCTACTGTTTGGAGGGTCACTGTAGACTTGATGGGCTGAATGACCTGCTTCCACACTGGAGATTCTAAATAACTTCCAGAAATGACCCAAGTATTTCTTAGGTTTTCACAGTTCCATCAAAGAAAATCTAATGTGAAGGATTTACAGCAGGATTATACACTATCAAAGTGTTGGTCAAGGCTAACTTTGGCAGCTCAAACATTCTTACTAGGGAGCAAAACCTGAGACTCCTGGAAATCAGCCTTTCAGCTTTGCAGTGGGAGAGTGGCCTGTGTAGTTTGGACACAGGCTGATCAATTCCTAAATCTACAGGCATCACATTCAAAGGATGCTGAAACGCTGTGCTGATCGATTTCAACCTCATTCTATTACTTCCAGCTTTTACAATAGCCACACTTGGCCCAAAGTCCTATTATTAACCTCACAATGTCCGTAATTAGCAAGTCCTCTAAAGCTATGATTGTTAATTACACAATATTGGTAATTTGAGAGTGTATATTCACCCAGGAAATTAGGGTTTCAGGGCAGTGGAGAGTTTACATTCTCTTTGGGATATTTGAGGGGGGCTAGAAGGGGATTTATACTCTCCCAGGGGTAAGGATGAGGATGGGCAGGGGAAGTATCGATTTGCTCTCCCTCTGTCTAGCTGCCTTGCCCTTGCTGCTGTGGCAGTGCTAACATTCCTGGCCTCTAATTCCCTGCTAATTGCCCACCGACAGTGAGGCTACCCCTGGGCTCTGCTCCCCGCCTCGTGTCTCTCTCTGCCTTTAATCCCGGCTTTCTCAATGTGGTTGGCTGCCAGCAGGAGCTCTGGCGGGATAAATCCCCTGGACATCTGCTGGGCCTGGACAATCCGTGGCTCTGTGTGTGTGTGTATGTGTGTCTGTGTCTTGTCTCCGCCTCTCTCTGGGACCCTGTCCTTGTGTGTGTGTGTCTGCCCCTTTCTCTGGGACCCTGTTCCTGTGTCTGTGTGTCTGCCCATCTCTCAGGGAGCCTGTTGTGTGTGTGTGTGTGTGTGTGTGTGTGTGTCTGCATGTCTGTCCCTCTCTCTGGAACCCTGTCCCTGTGAGTGTGTGTGTGCCTCTGTCTGTCTCTCCAGGACCCTGTCTCTGTGTGTGAAAGAGAGAGTCTGTATGTGTGTGTATGTGTGTGCGTGCGTGCACGCATGTGTGTGTGTCTGCCTGTCCCTCTCTCTGAGATCCTGTCCCTGTGAGTGTGTGTGTGTGTCCGTGTGAGTGTGTGTGTGTGTGTGTCTACCCCTCTATCTGGGAGCCTGTGAGTGTGTTTGACTCACTCAGGCTGGATTAAAGGAGTTTCGAATCCATATCAATAAGAATATCCCCTCTCTCGCTCATTTGTCCACAACCTCTTCCTCTGGTCCTTGTCCAGTGCCCAACTAAAACAGGATCAATCTCTGCAGATTTATACCTCAAGGTAAGATGCATTAGCTTCAGATAAACTATAATTAACTTTTAAAATTCCAGCTACAGGTTATTTATCAGTGATCCTAATGTAAGGGGTTTAGTGTCCCTGATCAAATGATTTGTAAAGACTTAAAGTCCCTAGATTTTAACACCACCTTGTGCTGCTTTGGTCTCCCTGTGGTTTTTGTTTTGGTTATTTTATTAAGAGGGAGAGAGAGAGGAGTTGTGGCGATTAAGACAGGGATTTTCATATTTTGAGCCCAGTAGCTTTGCTGGAGAGTGTTACATGCAATCCTCAGTAGCATCTCTACCAAGATGCTTTGAATTTATTTTTTCCACAGCTCCTTGCAGGCTGAAGTGCCAACAGCAAACAGTAGCCATGTATAGTCATAGAGACGTATAGCATTGAATCAGGCCGATCGGCCCATGATGTATATGCTGACCAAGTACACTAATTCCATTACAGTACTCTGCCCTGGCATTTTAAGGTGCTTTTTCGATGTTGTGAGGGTAGTGTCCCTATCTCAGGACTAAGGGATCCAGGCTCCAGAATGTCATAACATCTCTGCATGGTGATTGAAAAACAAAAGTCTACTTCTTTTTTGTCTTTTCTTTCACTTCTACGGACACTTTTGAGATTTTGGATTAATCATGAAACACAGAAAGAGGTTGGAGCATTGTACTCACACCCCTCACCGTGTTGTCCCTTATTTTAGCGACCCTCAGAAATTAGCATTAATCGACCCCGTCACTGTCCCGCAAGAGATTGAAGTGTCCATGTGCCAGTTTCTGTGAGGGTATCCCTGGCGGCTTAACTATTTAGCTTTCTAGCTCCTACATTCTGGTTTTGCGCCTGTTTTGTTTTTAACATAATTCATAAGCAGAAATGTTCAAAGGGTATGGAAGGTGGGCTGGTTTTATTTGCCAATCGGCCTGTAATTTTCCCTCCTGGGTCTTGCTCCCTGCCGTCCCCGAGGCGAATGCACGACTCCCGGATACCCGGAGACAAGTGTCCAGGGTGAACTGGGGGGGGGGGGTTACCGCAGGCTCCCTGAGCTCCGGGCCGGCTGGAGCGGGATAAGTGTTGGAGGACAGACCGGCCCGGAGCCAATCGGTAGGAGGGTGGCACTGCGACCTGCATTGTGCGGGATGCTGGAATTCCTGGTGTTCAGTCCAGTTCAGCATTGTCTAGCCCTTTAATCAGGTAACCTCACTTTAACGGTTGTTATGGGTTAGGATCATTCGTTTCATTTGTATCATTTCCGCAGAATTCGCAAACGCCATGGCGAATATATTTGATTAAAATAGTTATCTGTTTGTCTGTCTGTTTGTCTATCAGCCTGTCTCTCTATCTTTCTGCCTCTCTCTCAATCTGTCTGTCTGTCTGCCTGTCATTCTGTTTGTCCGTTTGTCTGTCTGTCTGTCTATTTGTCATGATTTGGAGATGCCGGTGTTGGACGGGGGTGGACCAAGTAAAAAATCACACAGCACCAGGTTATAGTCCAACAGGTTTAATTGGAAGCACTAGCTTTCGGAGCGCTTTGTCTATTTGTCTGTTGTCCATCTAACCATCTATCTATCTACCTATCTATCTGTTTATCTATGTCTGCCTCTTTATCTGTCTATCTCTTTATCTATCTATGTATCTATCTATCTGTCCATCTATGTATGTCTCCAACTTTTTCTTTCTTTTAATCGTTCTATCCATCTATATATCTGTCTGTCTCTCTGTGTGTGGAGTGGGACAGTACCATCTGAACTGTCACAGTGACATTGAGAGGAGACAGCTCTAAGTTGGAGATGTGAACATTTCTCAGACTGAAGCTTGGGCGGGGTGTGTGGGGGAGACCGAGTGGGTGTCCCCCTCGAATCAGTTGCGACCATTCCCAGGCAGATTGTCACCCCCCAGCCCGTTCTGTTTCCCTGTGAGCCATCACTGTCAACCAGGGAGAGATACATCCACCGTTTCCAATGCACATTTCGCTCTCCTCAAATCTCTGAAAGGAGGAGGTGAGAGGGGGGTCCTGTCGAAGGCTCTGTTGAGAAAAGTTCACGCTCAGGTTTAGTATCGAATATAACGGAATGTGATGGAACGGAAAGCGTTGAGAGAATTTGTATGAGAAAATCGTTTCTCCAACATTTTAACTGAATATTTTGTCCAGAGCAAAGTCTGCTGCTCCTTTTAAAGGTAATGATTCCTGGGTCCCTGTGGTACTTTTTTGGCAGCGGGATGATGAGCAGCTCCTTTAAATGTTTTTTTGTCGGGTTAAATACAAATCCGTCGTTAGTGGAATAACTAAGTCATCTAAGAATGAAATTAAACTGAAAAGTAAGCGCTACTTTAGCTTCCACGGCACTGTTTTGCTCAAAGGTGTGCGTTGGGAGGGATCTAACAGAAAGCAAAGGCAGATTTTCTTTGTAAGTTTAGAGTAAAATAATTTAGAATTGTTTTAAATCGGGGATGAGGGAACCGACAAGTGAATATAACGGGAACAAAAAGTGCTGGAGAAACTCAGCAGGTCTGGCAACGGAGGGGAACAGTCAATGTTCTAGGCCCAGTACGAGTCCTCTCAGAACCCAGTAACTGGACGTATTTTCTCGAGAAACGTTAGAGTAAAAATGTTGTGAAGTGCGATGGGGTTTTTTTTGTGTTAAATTTGATAAAACACAAGTTAGATCTGACACTCTCAAAATGCCTGCGCTAAGGTTCTCCCCTTCCCTAAAGAACAGATTTCCACATGCAGATGATTTACTACGGCCCAGCGCTCCAAAAAAAATCCCTGAGAGGTAACACCCCCCACTTCTCTCCCAATCTGGTCCAGGCTCACTGTGGGACTTCAGAAATGCTCCACACATTCAGTCCACATCTACCACACCGTCTCTTGCCCCGGTCCTCCTGAAAATCAACGGGACAGGCTAGTATAGCCAAGAGAAATGGGGGAGAGAAGGAGGAGGGGGCTTTGAACCCAGCGAGACATCCCCGGGGAAGGTTCTGGTGCTAAACCGAGCTGGGGGGGACTGGGGACGGATCTCCCCTTCTGGGACACCGGTCATCTCACATCGAAGGTGAGGCACAAGGGGCGGATCATGCCCCCCACCCCCGCCCAGAATCTCTCCCCCTCCCCTTCCAAACACACACACAAACACTCCCTCCGCCCCTGTCTCTGAGACAGGGGATCCGGGTTCAAGTCCAACTCCTGGCGTTGGCTGACTGGGGTGTGTTGGTCAGGGCCTCAGTAGATCAACCCACAAATACATACTCAGTCAAAACACGTCTGTGTTTTTCCTTAATACGTGGGACGTGCGTGTCACTGGCCCAGAGGGCAGTTATAAGTCAACCACATTGCTGTGGGTCTGGAGTCACAAGAAGGTCAGACCAGGTAAGGGTGGCCGATTTCCTTCTCTGAGTAGCATCAGATGGATTTTTAACAGCAATTGGTTTCAAGGTTATCGAGAATTGTTATCGAGTTCAAGTTCCACCATCTCTAGAGGCAGGATTCGACCCCGGATCCCCACTGGATTCATAAATCTGGTAATGCCATTCTGCTATCACCTCCCTTGCTAGATCCAGACAGACTGTTCCAGTCAAGTCGATGGGGCTGACATTTCTGTCCTCCTCAGGGGGTTTCCCAATTCCCTCTGGAAAACTCCGATTGAATCTGGCTCCAGCACATTCCGGGCCCTAACCACGTCTTGTCTGTTTGTCATCACAGTCCACTGCCTCCATTTGCCCCAGCCCTCCACCAATGGGCGGTTTCTGCCTTTCCAATGTCCCCAGACCCCGCCTGATATCGAAAACGGCTCAAATCTCCCCGTAATCATCCCTTCCACCACAGAGAACAACATCTCCCATTTATCCTGGAAACGTCTTTCTTTCAAATATGATCAGTTTGTTCATCTCTCCAACTCACTGTGTCTCATGGCCAGAATACTGTGTGTGTGTGTGTGTGGAAGAATTGATCCGCACAAGCTTCAGTTGAGAACACGGGACCCGTTAGCAATTGGGTTTAAAGCAAATGTTCTGCAGATAGATTAGATTCCCTACGGTGTGGAAACAGGCTCTTCGGCCCAACCAGTCCGCACTGACCCGCCGAGGAGTAAGCCACCCAGACCCATTTCCCTCTGACTAATGCACCTAACGCTATGGGGCAATTTAGCGTGGTTAATTCACCCTAACCTGCATTGTGGGAGGAAACCTACACAGACACGGGAGGAATGTGCAAATTCCACACAGTCACCCGAGGCTGGAATCGAGTCTGGGTCCCCGCCGCTGTGAGGCGGCAGTGCTAGCCACCCCCCTGAAATAAAAACAGAAAATGCAGCGGGACCTTAGCAGATCTGCCAGCATCTATGGAGAGAGAAGCAGAGTTAATATTCCATGTTAGAAACACAGAAAACTCCGGAGAATTGCTGTAGGTCTGGCAGGACTCGTGACAAGAGGAACAGAGTTCACATAGAACATAGAACAATACAGCGCAGTACAGGCCCTTTAGCCCTCGATGTTGCGCCGATCCAAGCCCACCTAACCTACACTAGCCCACTATCCTCCATATGCCTATCCAATGCCCATTTAAATGCCCATAAAGAGAGAGAGTCCACCACTGCTACTGGCAGGGCATTCCATGAACTCACGACTCGCTGAGTAAAGAATCTACCCCTAACATCTGTCCTATACCTACCACCCCTTAATTTAAAGCTATGCCCCCTCGTAATAGATGACTCCATACGTGGAAAAATGGCAAGTTGCAAATACAGAAAGTGCTGGAGGAACTCAGCAGGTCCGGCTGCTGTGGAGAGAGAAACAGAGTTAACAGTACAGGTTATGAACACAGAAAGTGCTTGAGGAATTCTGCAAATCTGGCTGCTGTGGAGAGAGAAACAGAGTTAACAGTACAGGGTATGAGCACAGAAAATGCTTGAGGAATCCTGCAGATCTGGCAGTGTTTGTAGAGACAGAGAGAAAACAAAACGGAGTTAATGTTTCCAATCCAACGACTCTACTTCAGAGGGAAAGTGAGGACTGCAGATGCTGGAGATCAGAGCTGAAAAAATGTGTTGCTGGAAAAGCACAGCAGGTCAGGCAGCATCCAAGGAGCAGGAGAATCGACGTTTCGGGCATGAGCCCTTCTTCAGGAATCCTAAAGAAGGGTTTATGCCCGAAACGTCGACTCTCCTGCTCCTTGGATGCTGCCTGACCTGCTGCGCTTTTCCAGCCACACATTTTTCGACGCTTCTTCCGAACCTGAGACTGAAGGTGAAAACATTTCTGAAGAAGAGTCATATTGGAATCGAAGCATTAACTCTCTCTCTCTCCACAGACCTGCTGAATTTCTACAGCAATTTTGTTTTCCTAATTTCAGATTTCCAGAATTAATCCCAGTTATTAACGGTCCCTGACACCTGTGGCGATCAGTTCTCTGGTTTGAATTGCACATGACCACCTCTCGGAGCCTCTTTGCAGTGGAAGCAAATGGATAGATTGAGGTGAGGGACGCCAGATACCTTCACACTGGGGTACGTAGTCTCGGGGTTAGAGGGGTCCACTGGATTAAATCTCTGCTGATCCTGGTGCTTGAGCAGGTAATGATTGGGTATGATGACTGCGTCAGAGCACATAGCAGTCAGATCCCACGCACTCTCCCCTCACTTCCCTTAAGCTTGTCTTTAACAAGGTTAAACCGTATTTCAGCTGCGATTAAACAGCCCTGTATTATCCCTTCACAATATCACGCTCGGTAATTCTAAGCAAACCAGTTACAAGAAAAACAAGTCTTGCCAAACGGGGTGTTTGCGGTGCCTAAAATCTCCTGTGTTATGTTTCTGTCCTTTCAGACCCGATCGCTAGAGACCGAGAGAGTCACTCTCAACGTTTACCTCCCCTCCCGAACGGACCAACTCCGCTTCCAACTCTCCAAAACCAGGTAAGTTTCAAATATCCCTCGCCTCCTGAGTCAAGTCGCTCGAAAGGTTTACTGGACCATGTTGAGAAAGGACTGAACGCGGGAAGGTGGGGAAGGAGGATGAAAGCGATTCTAAGCTTGCCCGAGATTCGATTTCAAAGCATTTTCACTGGCGAATTGCTCAGCATTGTGAGCAGTCTTGAGTTTGTGAAAGTTATGTTCACTGGCGCGACGCTCGTTCAGCCCCCTTCTGCTGGGAGTTGGTAAAGAGACGTGTAGGTTTTTTTTAAGAAAATAGACAGCTGAGTTTCTCCAGCAATTTCTGCTTTTGCTTGTGTGTGTGTGTATTTGACCAGGAAGATTGTGCTCCAGTAATTGATCCGAAATCAGTGACAAATCAATGATATGAACCGAATGGGTAAGTGGAATTGGCCGAATTTCCCTAAGTTTTTGCTTTCACAAACTTAATCGAATAACTTCCCAATTTGCATAAATTTAGACACTCTTATTGACTCTCTGTTACTGTCAGTACCCCCCACGTCCTTGTTTCTTTCCAAACAAAAACTCGCCAACATTTTGTTGCGATGCGTTGTTCCCAACGCCATTCTTAACTGTGCAAGTATTTTTAAATTTCAGTTCAACTCCACTTTCAAAAATAAATCAGACCCATTTCTGAATTTAAAATGGTTCAGGTTTATTTACAATGAACACTGTTGCACATTAGATCGCCACCCTTTACCTCAACCCTTCAAAAAGGCTGCTCTTGGTAGAGAAAAAATAAATCCATGGATCTGAAACCAGTCTATTTTCTGGGCTGCTTATTTAATTTGCCCCGTTCCTGAACGACGCAACTTTACAAACATTCCAGAATGGCTGTGAATTTGATATAAAACCCCCCAAAAGGCAAATTTATTGAAAAAAAAACAACCGACTAGTGACGGAGAATAATAACTGGAAACTGAAAATGCTCAGAATTCTAAAATGACAATTATTCGAAAACCTCATCGTGTTAAAATCCTGACAAATGTAACCAGTTAAAGTCTTAAAGCGACTGCGAAAAAAACATTCCAAGTGCGTTCGCTTCATTTATTTCGAGAGTAAATATAATTGGAATTTGTTAGAAGAAAAATTTTCTCAAGTCAAATTGAATTGACATTAGATACATAAATAAAACACAATTAAAATGAGGTTGGAAGTGTTCTGTGATGTATATATTGTATAGTCGCTCCGACTGTAAGCTTATTAGAATGTCATTAACTAAAAATAATGATCTGCCATTCACTAAAATACCTCGGACACAAATATATTTATTAAAATAAATTTGGATTAGTAATACATTTAATTTTTAAAGTTGGATTAAAAACAATTATATTTCAATAACGTTGAATTAATAATTAAATTAGTAAAATATTTGGATTGATAAATTCATTCAAATAAATTCGAGTTAATGACAAATGTATTCAAATAAAGTTGAATTAATTACAAATTTATTCAAATACATTTAGATTGATAACAAATAAATAACAATATTCTTCAAATATATTTGGATCATGCGTTGAAAAATACATACCTACATGTATCTGTAAAAATCAAATTGCCGTTGCATCTAATCTAATCGGAATTGTTTTATGTTTGGTGTGGGGATTGGTGTTTGTCGTTATATTTGTAACATGCTCCTCCTGACTCCAATGTCAGTCCCTATAGTGACAGGATGAAGTTGGGGCCCAGAGAAATGTTGTGAAGTTTTAACGCTGTAATCTCAGCGGCTCGGGGATATTATCTCAAAGGAGCACAGCGCACTGAAAACATGGTCCCTCGTCTCTTGTGTTTGACCAGACCCCTCTGACTGTGAACTCTTGATTTATTTACAAAACGCATTTTCCCCGATTTCCCAAATATTATCTCACCATAAGACCATAAGACACAGGAGCAGAAATTAGGCCATTCGGCCCATTGAGTCTGCTCCTCCATTCAATCATGGCTGATAAGTTTCTCGACCCCATTTTCCCACTTTCTCCCCGTACTCCTTGACGATGAGATCTATCTATCTACCCCCTGAGATCTATCTATCTCCGTCTTAAATATAGTCAATGACCCAGCCTCCACAGCCTCCTGTAACAGTGAATTCCAGAGATTCCCCACTCTCTGGCTGAAGAAGTTTCTCCCTTTACTCTAAGGCTGTGCCCTCGGGTCCGAGTCTCTCCGTCCAATGGGAATATCTTCCCAATGTCCAGGCCGTTCAGTATTCTGGAAGTTTCAATCAGAACAATCCCCTCCCCCCACCATCCTTGTAAACTCTGCCGTGTCCTCAAACACCCCTCAGGTGTTAACAGCAGCACTATCCGGGTTGAGTGTGAGGTGCTTTCTCTCTCTCTCTTTCACTCCCCCCAAGCCCCCCGTACATCCATACAAAGAGCTAATGTTAAAGATTGCCTTTACAAAGACTAAGGCAGCATTTATTTGATGGTGGTATATATGTGGTCGGCTGCAACTTCTTCCCTTGCATGTTGCTGCAGCTGCTTTACTCTGGAGCCCCCGGCTCCTGGGCTTTACTTTGAAAGGACAGAGTAATTGGAGAGGCGGGGATGTTTAAATCGACACCACCAACACCCCACCCCACCCCTGTCCAGCCCAGCAAACTGAAGAATCTCAAGTGCTGACAACTTCAGCGCTATATGGACGCATCGACTAGATACAATTGCCCAGGTGTGAAAGCCAATGTTTATTTTAGTTTGTTTATTAATTACACATTCTGCAGTGTCTCGTCCCTGAAAGTTAAAGCTGGGGGAGGGGGAGTTAATTTTTGCAGTTCCGACTGAGATGTGGTAATATTTTTCTGGGTTTAGCACTGCCAACTTTCAGGAGAATCACGCCAGTTGGAGATGGGGGGTGAGGGAGAGAAATAGAGATGGGGTGGGGGCAGAGAGAGATTGGGAGAGACGGGGAGTGAGGAGTGGGTAGATGTGGGAGGGAGAGGGGAAGAAAGAGGGTGAAGAGCGAGAGAAGGGGGGAGAGAGAGAACTAAGTGTGACGATCAAGTGAGAGGACAGAAATAATGGGCGAGAGAATTAGTGCGGGGGAGAGAGAGAGTGAGAAATAAGGGAGAGAAGGGGAGACGGGGAGTCACGGGAGAGAAAGGGAGACGGAGTAAGAGGTAAGCGGGAGAGAGAGGGGAGACAGGGGAGAGGACAGATAAAGATGTGGAGGAGGGTAAATGAGGAAGGGGAGACGGAGATGAGGATAAAGAGTGGGGGATGTGGAGTGAGAGAGGGTGAAGATGGGGAAGGGGAGAGAGAGGTGGGTAGAAGGGGAGATAAAGATGCGATGGGGAGGAGGGAGAGAGCGAGAGAGAGAAATTAAATACTGTCCTGTTCACTCTAAGAATAAATTTTGACAAAAAAAAACAAACGGCCAATAACGTTTCTTAATCTCGTTTTACGAAAAGGCCAATCCCCAAATGCTGACACCGTTTTTGTTTCCCAGCCTGCTTTTTTCGTTCTGTTTAAACGTCAATCCACTGTAAGCCCTCAGCACTCTGTTCTGTGGTTTACCTGAAAGTTTTGAATTGTCTTTTATCTGAAGGGGGCTGGGGGATAAATTCCATTTGTAGCAGCCCTCCCCCTCTAACATACACACAAACCCGGATCAGACAGGAAATTAACAGTCTGTCACTTAGGACGGCTGATTAGCCGCTGTAATGTAGAAAATGCGTTCAAATTCGACACGTCTCGCACATGGGGGGAGGCGCAATTTCCCTCTGGGCGGACTAGAGAGGTATTTATCCGCGAATGGACACCTCTTCCTTGAAGAGAGAGAGAGAGAGAGAGAGAGTCGGCGTGTTGCACCCTCTCGAAACCACGACTGGGTCACCTTCCCAGAATTAGAATATCATTAAGAAACGGTGGATTAATTTCTCGGGTGAGTACTGAGCTCTCTAGTCAGGTAGGAAGGCAGAATTTGCTGTCGATTGTGGTAATTGGTATTTTATCTGAAGACAGAGGTAATATTCTGTATCTTTCACGGGGGGGCATCAACAACTAATTTCAGCGAAACAAAATCGATCAATTTGTAGTCTAATTATTAATTTGTTGAGGAAACAAGTAAAGGGAGTTAAGTTTATCCCTCGGTCCTCGCCAGCTGTTGCATGTTCTGGAGCTAACTTGAAATGAAAACAAAAAAATGCCAGAAATCCCAGCGTGATCTCCAGCATTTGTTGTTTTCAGTACAGAGTCCAGCATCTAGTACTGTAATTTACTCCTTCAGTGTTAAAATGAACAGGCTGGTCTCTTTCTCTCTCTCTCTCTCTCACACACACACACACACACACACACAGATCACGTTAAGAGTATTGTGAGCAATTTTGGGCCCCAAACCTCAGGAAAGATGTATTGGTCCTAGAGTGTGTTCCAAGGAGCTTCATGATAATGGTCCCAGGAATGAAGTTAAAAATCACACAACCCCAGGTTATAGTCCAAAAGGTTTATTTGGAAGCACTAGCTTTCGGAGCGACGCTCCTTCATCAGGTGGTTAAACCTGGTGATGGAGGGGCGCTCCGAAAGCTAGTGCTTCCAAATAAACCTGTTGGACTATAACCTGTGATTTTAAAATCTGGACAGAATGGACGTTGGGAAGATGTTTCCAGTGTAGGAGATACCAAGACTCGAGGACACAGACTCAGAGCAAAGGGAAGACGTTTCAGAACTGAGATAAGGAGAAACGTCTTCAGCCAGAGAGTGGGGGGAATCTATGGAATTCACTGCTACAGAGGGCTGTGGAGGCCCGGTCTCTGAGTGTATTTAAAACAGAGATTGATAGATTCTTGATCGTCAAGGGGATTAAAGGTTACTGGGAGAAAGCGGGAAAATGGGTTTGAGAAACCTATCAGTCATGATTGAATGGCGGAACAGACTCGATGGGCCGCACGGCCTAATTTCTGCTCCTGTGTCTTACACAAACAAATCTGCAGTGTTGATGAGGATCCACACTGTCGGAATATACCTGCTCCCGCAGACCTCACGGAGCGGGGTAGATTCTGAACCAGAGTCGTCTCTCAATTAACATCTTCCTCACAGGCGAATATGTCCTGCTGGGTGGGCCAGTGCTTTTATTTTTTTGTAGCACCTTATTGTTGTTAAATGTGTCCGACCTTGCAACAAACGCTGACACAGAAAGAGCTGGACTCGAAACGTTAGTTCATTGAATCCCCACAACCACTGTGCCACCGATCCACGTGTCACCCCAAACCACCGAGCCACCTGACCTCCCGCACGTTTTGTCTTCATTGCAACAAACCTCCTCGCATTGTTAAAAATTAAAATGATGTTGTGTGATTTTTAACTTTGTACACCCCAGTCCAAGACCGGCCATCTCCAAATCACGACTACTTATCGACCTGCCCACATTGCTGTCGAAGGTATTCCCTGTCTTTGTGAAATACGAATGTTCCTTCTCTCTCCCATCCTTCAATTCGGGGAAATTTTAAAAAAGCGTCAGCTGCGATGATATTTAAAATAATCGCTGTCTCCCAAACCCTCTCAGGACGCGTTACACTGGGCTGGGCAATCCCTCCTGTCCTAGTATCTGATGGACCATTTGTCAGGCCAGACCTGCCCCAAAGTGGAACAGGACCAGCGTCTATATCCTTACAGAGTCACTCCCTAGGACACCCCAAAACCCCAGTTTTTTTAAGTTTGATGAAATCAGCGAGATTCAGAGGGAGTAACTGACACCTTAATTTTAAACGAGATCTCCAGCGTCCACAGAGTGCCGTGTTTGTCATTTGTTCTGTTTTAATCGTTCTGTTTTCAATGGGGAGATTGAAACTGCAGAGTTGAGAGTGTGTTGCTGGAAAAGCACAGCAGGTTCAGGAGCAGGAGAGTCGACGTTTCGGACATAAGCCCTTCATCAGGAATATCTCTCCAGACTGCAGCTGCAGGACCTGTTTACAAAATGGAAACAGAAAATAAAACAAAGAATCTCGGGATGCTGGAAACCAGAAACAAAATAAACAGAAATTGTTAGAGAAACTCAGCAGGTGTGTCTGTGGAGAGAGCAGAGTTAGTGTTTCCAATCCAGTGTTCTGAAGAAGGGTCGCTGGACTCGAAATGTTTTCTCTCTGCACAGATGCTGCCAGATCTTGGCAGCGAATTCTGAGGTGGTTTATTTTTAACTTAATGATTTTACTGAGAGTTAAGCGATGTTTCACATCCTCCGTCTGTTTATTTGGATGCTGCCTGAACCGCTGTGCTCCACTAATCCAGAATCTGGTTTCCAGCATCTGCAGTCATTGTTTTTACCTTATTGTTTTTACCTAGTTTATTAAAAAGACCGAGTCATATCCTTGTACTTTATTGCCTTGTATTATGTTTGTAAACAGCTACACAACCGTTACAGAATAACTATGTTGGTAGATTATGACATTATCGAGTATATTATCATTGGAACATGCGTACCCGATACAGACTGGGAAATGCCAATTGTAAAATAACAGATTACACAATGTTCCCAGTTCCAAGTGTTGATCCAGCCCAGTCCACTGCAAGTTGTGGGAGACCGAACTGGGGGGAGCTTCCCATGTTATTGCAAGGTGTTCACAAGTTCCCACACTGAATCAACAAACGATAAAGAGAAGGCGCGATGAGAGGAACGCTTTTGGAATTGTATTGATCAACATGTCTGGATCCACCTCAAACGCTGACTCATCAGTCTGTGATTGACTCAGCGACAGGAGTGGGCATTAGCTTTGGTTTGGGATTCTTTGATTTAATTATTCAATGCAAACAAGGCCAGTAGGGTTTCAAACATTTCCAAAAAAAAATGATTGTTTTCTTTTAATCTCGAGGCAATAGCCAGTCAGAGTTTATGTCCAGGTGCTAATCCGGAAGAAAATACAAAGTTGAGTTAGAATTCCCTTCTTCAAAATGCAGATTATTTCAACTTTTTTAAAAAGCAGCGGGAGATAGATTCGGACAGTCAAGGGGGCGAAAAGTTATTGTGGAAATGCAACAATATAGAGTCAAGGTTAAAGCAAGGTTATGGTTCTATTTGCGGTGGCACAGTGGTTAACACAGCTACTGTATCGTACTAGAGACCCGGGTTCGATTCCCGCCTCAGGCTAGCTGTCTGTGTGGAGTTTGTACGTTGTCTACATGGGTTTCCTCCCATAATCCAAAGATGTGCAGGTTAAGGTGAATTAGCCATGGTAAATTGCCCATAGTATTAGGTGAAGGGGTAAATGTAGAGGAGTGGGTCTGGGTGGGTTGCTCTTCAGTGTGGGCTTGTTTGGCTGAAGGGTCTGTTTTCACACTGTAAGTAATCTAATCAATCATGATCTGAATGCTCTATTCTCACATTCACAAAACAGGGAACCGTGGAGGCTGGAAATCTGAAACAATGGCAGAAAATGCTGTAGAATCTCAACATTTCTGTTGGAGAGTCAAAATGTTAACTCTGTTTTTCTCTCCGCAGGTGTTGAGTTTCTCCAGCAACTTCTGCTCTTCTTGCCTCCTTCTGTTGCTTTGTTGGTGACAATCCATTGGGTCATTCTCATCTCTCTTGTGCCTCTCTGCAGCCACTGTCCAGCTGGAGTGGGATAAATCGGAGGGACTCAGACACCAAGAGAAACCCAGAGGGTTTATCCTGGGTTAATTCACCAGCATGATGTCCTATATGAAGCAACCCCACTATGCAGTTAACGGACTGACACTCACTGCCCCTGGTATGGATCTCTTACACTCCGCAGTTGGCTATCAAAGTAAGTCTGCCTTTCCTACTTTCTTTTATCTCTCCAGATTTCGGGGGGAAAAAAAATTCAACTTCGTCAAATTATAAATGATTTCCAAATGTAAGAAGGAAAGGGATTTTAAAAACCAGCACAATTAAATTGAATTGTGACTAATTCCGGAGAGGGTGTTGGGTGAATTTTTAAAAATTTATTCACTAGCCAGATATGGGCATCATTGGCTGGGCCAGCACTTATTGCCCATTCCTATTTGCGCAAGGGTCAGTTAAGAGTAAAACTCACTGCTGTGTGTCTGGAGTCACATGTAGGCCAGACCAGGTAAGGATGGCAGTTACCTTTCCGAAAGGACATTTGTGAACCAGATGAGTTTTTCCAACAGGTAGTCATCATTAGACTCTTCACTCCAGGTTTTCACAGGATTCAAATTCCAACATCTGCCCTGGCAGGACTTGAACCTGGCTCCTCACAACATTACTTGGAGTCTGGGGATTAACAGCAGTAATACCACCGAGCTCTTCCCTCCCCTGAGCGTGCAACAAAAACCGAAATTATTGGAGATACCCAACAGGTCTGGCAACACCTGTGGAGGGAGAAACAGAGTTAATGATTGAAATTTAAAGTGATTCTCCTGCAGAATAGTTTCTGACTGGGAGGCATTAACTCGGTTTCTCTTTCCACAGATGCTGCCAGACCTGCTGAGTTTTGCCAGCAATTTCTGATTTTGATTTGGAGATGCCGGTGTTGGATTGGGGTGTACAAAGTTAAAAATCACCCAACACCAGGTTATAGTCCAACAGGTTTAATTGGACGCACACTAGCTTTCAAAACCACCTGATAAAGGAGCAGCACTCCCAAAGCCACTGTTTCCAATTACACCTGTAGGACTACAACCTGGTGTTGTGTGATTTCTAACCTTCTGATTTTGTTGAGACTCTCCCCAGTGTCTTGGCCAATATTTATTCCTCTGCCAATATCACAAAACAAAAGCAATTTATTTGGTCACTCCTATATTGCTACTTGTGGGGCTTGACTGCTGCATCCATTCCTGATTTAGAGGTGCCGGTGTTGGACTGGGGTGGACAAAGTTAAAAATCACACAACACCAGGTTATAGTCCAACAGGATTATTTGGAAGCACTAGTTTTCGGAGCGACGCTCCTTCATCACAATCATCTGATGAAGGAGCAGCGCTCCGAAAGCCAGTGCTTCCAAATAAACCTGTTGGACTACAACCTGGTGTTGTGTGATTTGTACATCTATTTCCGACATTACAAGAGTGACCACACTTCATATTCTCATTCTCCAGCATTCTCTGTTTTTTGTTTCAGATTTGCAGAATTCCGCAGAATTTTGCTTTTATTGGGGTGAATGTTCACTCTGGATATATTTGTAAGAGGGTGTGGGGTGGGATAAAGCTGTGCAGTCACTGAGTTCTCCTTTCAAAGACGTGGCCCAGACAAAATTAAGCTGATTGGCCTCTGGTCAACAATCTTTCTGTAAACCAGCTACGGATTTGTAATAAAAGGTCAAAATTGTTATTGTCTTGTCAAACCGTAGGGCCACTCTCTCATTAGAGTGAGACGGAAGGTGATGAGTTTAACCTGAGGGTCCCCAGACCTCAGGCGAAGGGAGTGTTTGAGAATAAGTCTTCTATGCTAACCTCAGCTGCTGCAAGAATTGTACTCACAAGTCTCTCTTGTATTAGCTTACCAATCCCACCCAACTTACAGTGCAATGTTAGTGGGACTTTATCCACTGCTGGGTCTCTTTGCTGAGCCAATGGGAGCATTTTGTAAGACAGTATGAGACCATTCAGCCCATTGTGCTGCTGCCAGCGATTTGAAAGATATATCTAATCAATCCCACTGATCCTGCTTTCTGCTACTGTCCCCATTGATCTGTGATTATCTCCTTCCTACAAATCTATTGGACTTCCCTTTGACATTTACCTTAGAATCCACTTACAAAGGAGCTCTGAGTCCATTCTGCCCCTCGAGCCTGTTCCACCTGTACTCAGTGGGATGATGTAAGACGTGTGATCTAACTGTGAATGGCATGGTGGCTCAGCGGTTAACATGACTGCCTCACAGTCCCAGGGGCCCGGGTTCAATTCCATCCTTGGGTAACTGTCTGTATGGAGTTTGCACGTTCTCTCTGTGTCTGTGCGGGTTTCCTCCCACAGTCTAAGCATGTGCAGGTTAGGCGGATTGGCCATGCTACACTGCCCATTGTGTCCAGAGAGTTGTGGGCTAGTCATGGAGAATGCAGAGATGTGAGTGTGGGTGGGATGCTCTTCAGAGGGTAGGATGGACCTGTTGGGTCGAATGGCCTGCTTCCACCCTGTAGGGATTCTATTTCCATGTACGCATGTTTCCCCCACATTCCCTAACACTTTCTATCTCAAAACCTATTGATCTCAATTTTCAACCGTCAGGAATATATCCTCTTTATTGATCCCTATTCCCGAGCATCTTTAAAACTTCAGTCTGGTTGTTGTTAGTCTAAATTCCAGGGGTTACAATCCCTGTTTGTGTAATCTCTCTGTAGCTAAACCCTTGAAGCCCAGGTATCCATTCTTCACTGCATTCCCTGCAAAGCCAATCCATCCTTCCTGGGATGTGGTCCCCAGGACAATAAGGCACAGGAGCAGAAGTAGGCCATTCAGCCCGTTGAGTCTGTTCCACCATTTAATGTGATCATGGCTCAGAACTGCTCACAATGCCTCCAGGTGAGGTTTAACGAGAGCTTTGTTTACCTCTAGCATGACGTCTACCTCCTCATATTCCAGTCCCTATCTATAAAGGCTGGAGTTCCTTTGGCATTTGTAGTTATTTTCTGTAATTGTGCCTGACATTTTAACAACCGCTGTACGTCCTTGGACTCTCCCTGGGCCCTCAGCTGTTTCTGAATTTTCACCAATTACAAAGCATCCAATTCAGGTCCATACTGAACGGCCTCACATTTGTCAAATGCCAAAGTTTTATCCCATTCACTTCATCTATAGTTCATTCATGGGGATGTGGTAGTGTTGAGGCAATGTCACTGGACGCAGAGGCCAGGTTACTGTCTGAGGTAATGGGTTCAAATTCCATTATAGCAGATTGTGAAATTTGAATTCAATCCAAATCTGAATTTCAAGCTATTGCAACCATCGTCAATTGTGTAAAAAAAAAAGCCATTTAGTTCTCGAATGCCCTTCAGGGAAGGAAATCTGCCATCCTTAGCCAGTCTGGCCTATCTGTGACTCCAGACCCACAGCAATGCAGTCGACTCTTAATCGGATTTGAGGTGAGTGATAAATGCTAGCCTGCCCACATCCTGTGAATTTAAAACAAAACCTCCACCTATCATTGGCACATTTGAATGCTTACTTTACTTATCTAAGTTATTAGTGAATATAAACAGATATAATCTGTTCTTGAATACACATTCTCCTGTCTATTTAAGCACCTTCCCCTTTATCATATCTCCTGCCTCTCGGCCAGTTTCTGAGCTAGATCAATCATTTGCCTTCACTTCATGGAAGTGAGATACTGAAATTGCATGATCGTCATATTGAATGGTGGAGTAGGTCCGAGGGGCCAAATGGCCGACTCCTGCTCCTATTTTCTCTGTTCCTATGTTTTTCAAGATAGGTTCTGGAAGTTTATAAAACTGATAGTAGAAAGAACCTTGACAATTTGCAATCCCATTGACCTTTTTCAGCCTGAGGTGGGATTTGATTGGCTGCTGCCCATGGGCACTTGGCTCAAGGAATTCAACGGATGAATGCATCCAATCATTTTTATAAGGCTGACAAAACGTGTGCCTTTATTTCATGGGGAGGGCCAGGCAAAGAGTTTTTGTCTCCCTTGATCAATTGTGACTTTGGGACAGGTGGAAACTCTGCTCCAGTTGTTCTGGCTAGACCCCAACGGCAGGAACAATATTCAGTTGAGGGACAGACCTCAGGAGTATCCTGCAGATTTGCAACAATGATACTGAGTCTGAAAGCGTTCAATTATGAGGACAGGTTCCACAGAAAAGCTTTGTGTCGAAGATTAGGGGAACATCTAATTGCGGTGATTAAGATGATTAAAAGATTTGACAGGGTGGATGGAGAGAAACTATGTCCTCTGTTGAGGAATTGTGGTATTGTTTTATACTTTAATGGAATGTAGGTTTCATTGAGTAAGGCCAGCATTTAGAGTCTTAGAGTTATTACAGCATGGAAACAGACCCTTCAGTCCATCTAGCCCATGCTGACCATGTTCCTAAACTAAACTAGCCCCACCTGCCTGCGTTTGTCCCATATCCTTCAAAGCCTTTTGTATTCATACATTTATCCAAATGTCTTTAGTGCCTCATCCCTAATTGCCCATTGAACAGAGTGTCTCCTTTGACTATTTCAGAGGGTAGTTAAGAGTCAACCATATTGAGGTTGGTGTGGAGTCCTATGTAGGCCAGACCAGGTCAGGATAACAGATTTCCTTCCCTAAAGGACTTTAGTGACCCAGACGGGTGGAGGCAGCTATTAACAAGAGTTTCACAGATATCAAAAATCAAGCTAGCTTTCAATTCCAGGATTAATTTATTAAATTTGAAATTTTGTCAGTTGCTGTGGAGGGATTTGAATGCATTTATCCAGGGCACCACCCCCTGCAAGTTCCCCTCCAAGCCATTCACCATCCCAACTTGGAAATATATCGCCTTCCCTTCAGTGTCACTGGGTCAAAATCCTGGAATTCCCTCCCAACAGCATTGTGGGTCCATACATCATGTGGACTGCAGTGGTTCAAAGAGGCAGCTCACCACCACCTTCTCAAGGGGCAATTAAGGATGGGCAATAAATGCTGACAGAGACATAGAGTCATAGAGGTGTACAGTGCAGAAACACACCCTTTGGTCCAACCCATCCATGCCGATCAGATATCCTAGATTAATCTAGTCCCATTTGCCAGCATTTGACCCATATCCCTCTTGACCCTTCCTATTCATATACCCATCCAGATGCCTTTTAAATACTTTAATTGTACCAGCCTCCACCACTTCCTCTGGCAGCTCATTCCCTACACACACCACCCCCTGTGTGAAAAAGTTGCCCTTTAGGTCACTTTTAAATCTTTCCCTCTCAGCGATGCCCACAAACAATGAATGAATAGCAAAAAAAACAAAATACCTGGGTTTCTAGCCCAGTGACATTGCCACTACACCATTGTCTCCCTGAAAGGGATAGGATGATCTTGTCATAGTCGTAATATTACAGCTAGGCCATCCTGGGGAGATTTCCAAAGGGGAGGCTACAATTAAAGCTGAGTCCAAGTTTCCTTTCATTGGAGACATTTCACAGAAGGCTGACTGGGATGATCCCGAGTGGGATGGAGGGAAGGTCTCATGAGCAAAGGGTAAACAGTTTGGAACTCTGGAGTTAAGGAGAATGGGAGGTGATCTCATTGAATCCTTTTGGATTCTCCAGGAGCTTGACAGGGTCAATGCTGAGAGGATGCTCCCCCTCATGGGAAGGTCTCGGACCAGGGGGCACAGTCTCTGAATAAAGGGGCACCGATTTCAGACTGAGATGGGGAGGAATTTCTTCCCTCAGAGGATTGTGAGTCTTTGGAACTCCTTGCCACAGGGGTCAGAGCCCTTGTGTATATTTAAGGCTGAGAGAGATTCGTGATCAGTCGGGAGATTCGAGGGTTATGGGGAAAGTCGATGTGAGGAATGTTGGATCAGCCATGATCCTATTGCATGGGGGAGCAAGCTCAAGGGGCTGAACAGCCTTCTCCTGCTTCTATCTCTTATGGTCTTATCGAGCTGTTGAGGTTTAGACTTAATAGAAAGTGCCTCCCCAAAAAGACTGATTGATCTTGGTTGGGTCAATGTACTATGGTGTGTAGAAATGAGGCAGCAAAAGGGATTTAAATGTCTAACTAGCCCTGTCTTGTTCGAGTGATGGGACAGGGCTGAATGGCCTCCTCCTGGCCCAATATCATGATTGTACGCGAGGGGCTTATGGAGGGCCTTGAGAGGCTCCATCTATTGGTGGATCTGTGCAGTTGCAGGCACGACTGTGTACGACGAGGCTTGGAATTAAAGAGCAACACCTGCATTTCTGTAGAGCCTTTCGTGGCTGCAGGATGTCACAAGTCACTGTACTGCCAAAGACATACTTTCTCACTGGATTTTCATGGATGTTTAGAAGAATGAAGAGGGATCTTAGAGAATCCTATAAATTTCTAGCAGATCTGGACAGGTATGAGGTGGCAGGAAGGGTGTTCCTGATGACTGGGGAGTACCAGAACCAGGGGGCCATAGTCTAAGGATACAGGAGTAGACCATGTAGGACTGAGATGAGGAGAAATGTCTTCACCCAAAGTGTGGAGAGCCTGTGAAATTCTCTGTCACAGAAAGCAGCTGAGGCCAAATCATTGTCTGAATTCAAGAGGAGTTAGATATAGTTTACTTACAGTGTGGATACAGGCCCTTTGGCCCAACAAGTCCACCCCGACCCTCCGAAGGGCAACACACCCAGACCCATTCCCCTACATCTATCACTACGGGTAATGTAGCATGGCCAATTCACCTAACATTTTTGGAATGTGGGAGGAAACCCACACAGACACGGGGAGACTGTGCAAACTCCACACAGACAGTTGCCTGAGGCAGGAATTGAACCCAGGTCTCTGGCGCTGTGAGGCAGCAGTGCTAACCACTGTGCCACCGCGTTCTCAGGGCTAAAGGGATCAAAGGGTATGGGGGAGAAAGGGGGAACACGGGACTGAGGTGGACGATCAACCATGATCAAACTTAAGGCTCGAAGGGCCGAATGGCCTACTCCTATTTTCTATGTCGACATTGTGAGGTATGTGAGCGCTGTTGTAATCTCAGGGATGGAAAAGCCCAGGTGTGTACAGCAAGATACCACAAGCAACAACAGGACCATGACCACTCAAGCTGGCCTCATGATGTTGGGTTGAGGGATAGATATTGGCCAGGACCCATTCTGGGACAAACACCCCCTGCTCGTTTTCCAAACCCTAGTCATTTAAGGTGTGACAGATGCATGAGTAAGTGGGGAGCAAAGGGATACAGATACTTAGGAATTGAGCGATAAGTTTAGACCGTGGATTTGGATCGGCACAGGCTTGGAGGGCTGAAGGGCCTGTTCCTGGCTGTAAAGTGTCTTTGTTCTTTGGTCAAGGCACTTTTTCTGACGCCCTAACTGACTGACTGATGCATTGTTATCACATACTGAAAAACAGTGAAAAGTATTGTATTCTGTGTTCTCCAGGCAGAGCACACGATACATTAGATTAGATTCCCTACAGTGTGGAAACAGGCCCTTTGGCCCAACAAGTCCACACCGACCCTCAGAAGAGTAACCCACCCAGACCCATTTCCTTCTGACCAATGCTAACAATATGGGCAATTTAGCCTGGTCAATTCACCTGACCTGTACATCTTTGGACTGTGGGAGAAAACTGGAGCATCCAGAGGAAATCCATGCAGACATGGGGAGAACGTGCAAACTCCATACAGACCTAGGCTGGGATCGAACCTGGGACCCTGGTGCTGTGAGGCAGCAGTGCTAACCATTGAGCCACTGTGCTACAAAGCCCATCATGATAGCAGAGCAGGGTGCAGAATACAGTGTTACAGTCACAGAGGAGGTACAGAGAGAGAGAGAGAGAGAGAGAGATCGGAATTCACATTAAAGAGGCCTGTTCAAAAGTCTGAGGGAAGAAGGTGTTCTTGAATCTATTCGTACATGTATGCAATCTTCTGCCTGATGGAAAGGAATATAACAGGGGTG
The DNA here is from genome assembly GCF_047496795.1 of Chiloscyllium punctatum. Lineage (NCBI taxonomy): Eukaryota > Metazoa > Chordata > Chondrichthyes > Orectolobiformes > Hemiscylliidae > Chiloscyllium > Chiloscyllium punctatum. The sequence continues at coordinate 75,127,903 of NC_092767.1, forward strand.
GGAGGGGTCTGTGATGATGTTGGCTTCCTTCCCAAGGCACTGGGAAGCATAGATGGAGTCAGTGGATGGAAGGGTGGTTTGTGTGATGGACTGTGCTGTGTTCATGACTCTCTGTGGTTAAAGGCAGCCCTCCCCACCCTGCGGCACTCCCTCAGTGTTGTAGTTGAGTGTTGGACTTGGTTTATGTGCATAAATCCTGAATAAGGAGAGCTGGGGTCATGTGGAGAGTTGAGCTGATAATGGAGCCCCACCGTTCCGTAACCTGACACATAAAATCCCAATGAGATCACCAAGCTGAGCCATCTGTGTGATGGGGCTGCTATTCAGCGGCGGGTTCCCCTCAGGTTTCATGATGAAGCTTTAACAAATGACAGAGAAAAGAATTACTAATCTGCTACTGTCCAACTTAAACTATATCCCTTTAAACCCCCAAAAATACACACTTACACATACACACAAACAGGCACACACACACACAAAACAGACACTCACACACACACAAACAGACACACACTCTCACACACACATTCACACACACACACACACACAGACACTCACACACACAAACAGGCACACACACACGGACTTTCATACAAACACACTTACACACACAAACAGGCACACACACATGCACTTTCACACAAACACACTTACACACAAACAGGCACACACACACACAAAACAGACACTCACACACACACACAAACAGACACACACACATACAGACACATTTGCACACAAACACAAACAGACACACACACACACACACACACTCACGCACACACACATACAGACACACTTACACACACAAACAGACACACACACACACACACACACACACACACACTCGTTCACAAATAAAATAGACAAAAAAATTGATTGTTCCACATAAATATTATAGATGGAAAAACCATAGACAGGGAGCACAATTCTGAAGATTGAGCATGGGTTAAATTGTCTCAGCTCCTTCATCTTTCAGCAATGATTGCATGTTGTTGTCTATCAAACAATAATCATTCCTCACTTTGAGAGTTAATCCGGATCACATGGGTCGTTTCTTGTTGGCATTCGTTGTTTTAACATCCGGAGGAAGGGATGTGTTCCATTCATACCCTCTGGTTGTCCTTTTTAGCATTTGTAGCAAACTGCAGCCCCTCCAATCCAAAGGCTGTTGCCAAACAGGCTTTCCCTTAACCCAGGGGCTCTTGGTGCCTCTCTATAACAAAGTATACCCTGCATTGCTTTGAAAAGCAACGCTGTCTTGCACATAGCTAAAAAGGGTGCAGCACTTAATTTTTCCAAGTTGAAATATTCACCTGGCATTCCAACACCAAAGCAGTCCAAACTACATGGTCCCTTATTCTAGATAAGTCAAAATGGTTGGTTATATTTTTTGTCTTTAAAGCTGAATAATATGTATAGAGTGAGCCTTGAATCAAGGGGCAACTTTGCCACCTCTCAGTTGGAAACATAGGGCCATGGGCCCCCTCAAGACAATCCTGGGGCAAATGGGAACCAGAAATCCCATCTCTGGCTTGACATCCATTGAGGCTGTAGGGAGTAGGTTTGCTCGCTGAGCTGGAAGGTTCATTTTCAGACGCTTCGTCACCATACTAGGCAAATGAACCTTCCAGCTCAGTGAGCAAACCTACATCCAGAACCTCAACCTGAGCTACAAATCTTCTCAAAGGCAATCATTGTCATTGATTTTTATTTCTCCTGGGTGATGACATGTATATTTACACAATAAGGATCACAGAATCCCTACAGTGTGGAAGGAGGCCATTCACTCCATTTAGTCCACACCAACCCTTTGAAGAGCATCCCATCCCCTACCCAATCCCTGTAATCCTGCTAACCCACACATCCCTGAACACTATGGGGTAATTTAGCATGGCCAGCCCAGACTAACCTGCACGTCTTTGGACTGTGAGAGGAAACCCATGCAGACACGGGGAGAAGGTGCAAACTCCACGCAGTGAGTTGCCCGAGGCTGGGATCAAACCTGGGAGCCTGGTGCCGTGAGGCAGCAGTGCTAACCACTGAGCCACCGTGCCACCCTATGAACATCCATAACCAAACAGGTAAAGCTCCTCCGATGACTCACTCCTTTTGCCAAAACGATTTTTGAGAAAAGAAACAGTTGCATTCCCATATCACCTCGACTTCTAGTCCCATCGCCACAATGCCTTGCAGTTAGTGACCCTCTCTGGGTGGAAGTGACCTGCTGCAGTACAGGAAATTCAGCAGCCAGTTTGCACACAGCAAGCTCCCAGGTGTAATAATTCCAGCTAATCTGTTTATTTCAGAATAAGGAGGGTGATATTGCCAGTGGACTAGCAATCCAGATAAATCTCTCCCCCTTCTGCCCCCACCCAGCCTGATATTCAGGAGCATACGAACTAAGAGCAGGAGGTAGGCCATTTGACCCATCAAACCTGCTCCCCCATTCAATAAGATCGTGGCTGATCTTTTCATAGACTCAGCTCCACTTACTCAACCTCTCACCGTAACCCTTCGTTCCTTTCCTATTCAAACATCTCTTTAGTTAAAAATCTCACAACACCAGCTTATAGTCCAACAGGTTTATTTGAAAGCACTAGCTTTCGGAGGCCTGCTCCTTCATCTTTAACTTTGTACACCCCAGTCCAACACTGGCATCTCCAAATCACAAATCTCTCTTATCTTTGCCTTAAAAACATTAAATGAGGTAGCCTCAGCTGCTTCACTGGCTGGGGAATTCCACAGATTCACAACCCCTTGTGTGAGAAATTTCCTCTTCAACTCAGTCTGAAACCCTCTCCCCCTTTTTTTGAGGCTATGTCCCCTCGTTCCAGTTTCACCCACCAGTGGATCAGCCTCCCTGCTTCGATCGTATCTATTCCCTTCATTATTTTATATATTTCCAAATAATTTCTCGTCATTCTTTTAAACTCCAATGTATATACTCCCAGTCTCTCCTCATCAGCCAAACTTCTCAACTCTGGAATCAACCTGGTGACCTGCACCCCCTCCAGTAAGGAGGCCAAAACTGCACACAGTACTCCAGGTGTGGCCTCTACAGCTATAGCAGAATCTTCAAATCCCATCATCCCAATTTAAATCTAGATTACTTACAGTGTGGAAACAGGCCCTTCGGCCCAACAAGTCCACACCGCCCCGCCGAAGCGCAAACCAACCATACCCCTACATCTACCCCTAACCTAACACTACGGGCAATTTAGCATGGCCAATTCACCTGACCTGCACATCTTTGGACTGTGGGAGGAAACCGGAGCACCCGGAGGAAACCCACGCAGACACGGGGAGAACGTGCAAACTCCACACAGTCAGTCGCCTGAGGCGGGAATTGAACCCGGGTCTCTGGCGCTATGAGGCAGCAGTGCTAACCACTGTGCCACCGTGCCGCCCACTAATGAAACAAAATGGCAGGAATAAATAACTAATCCGCTCGCTATGTGTACTGACAGTGTAAACATTAGCAATTGTTCTGAAAGCCCACCTGGATCACTAATGGTCTTTTCGGAAAGGAAATCTTTACCCGGTCCTGCCTGCATGTGACTCCAGAGCCTGGAGATGAACCACCCTCCGATAGGACCCAGCAGACCTCTCTACTCAACTAGTGACACTGACATCCCAGGCGTGAAGAGACAAAAATGGCCAGTAGCACTGACCCCCTGATTGCAGCTGAGCCCCACAACTCCCTCATTGGCTTTCTGCTCCAACTGACACTTTCCATTCCTGTGTAAAGCCATGAGCTTGTTTATTTCAAACAGATTAGCCATTGGGAGGGTTGTAAATAAAATAATAGGGGATTATTATAGAAAGCCAGCTATCTCCAGCATCACAGTAATCCTTCTATTTGACCATTTTTATGTTACTTTGCCTTAATTCCAAACCCTGAACCTTCAGCCAATTCCATTCCAACCAATTCTCCCTAATGTTTCATTTTAATATTCACTATTGTTTTAAAAAGTGCTTTCACTGATGCATTTTCACAAATATATCAGCTTTTACATCGTTCGGACAGAATGTTTCACTCACTCCTGTTTGTGGGAGATTCAGTTTCATTCCCATTCACATGCTGTTCACCACGCGCACACACACAGTCTCGCACTCACAAACACACACACACATACAGACACATACACACACACTCACTGACCAACACACACACATTCACAAACACACTCTCAAACACACATACTCTCACAACCACACAGTCTCACAATCACATGCACTCACACAAATATAACACACATACAATCTCACACTCACTCTCTCACACTCACTCTCTCACACACACACACTCTCACAAACATACACCTGCACATACACACACTTGCTGACATTTTCACACAAACACTCTTCGTTCACGCTTGTAGATATTGTCACTCGCACCTCACTCACTAAAACACTGAGAGACTTACACATCCTGTCATTTTTCCTTCAAATGCCACTGATTCAGAAGAGAAATTGGAATCTTTGTCACTAAAGCAGGCCAGTTGGCTGAAAAACTATCCAGCCTAACCCCAGTTATTCAGTTTCCAAGCCTATAGCTGGCAGCACTTCGAGGCTTCATATGAAATATTTTAAAATGCAGTAAATGTTTCTGCTGCTACCATTGTTTCAGGGATTGAGTTCAGGCTGCCCAAACTTTCCTTGTGGTGTAAATTCCTGAAATCCTGGCAAGCTTCTCTGTACCCTCTCTATTGCAATCCCCCTTGTTTCTGTAATACGATGACCAGAACTGGACAGAGTACTCTAGCTGCGACCTAACTGGTGTTTGACATTGACTCTATTGAATTTATACAGTCCACAACCAGTTGTTCATTTTAACTTCTGCTTGTAAACATCACTCATAAAGTCACTCGCTTCAATTATCTCGGTAGAAGCTTAAATGATTCACACTTACACACACAAGAGAACGTTTTTCACACTGAGTCGGAAACAATGTTATTATGAACTAAGCTTTTAATCATTTAACATCAACAACTAGACAAAGGAAGCAAATTATCCATTCATTATCTGTAATTTATTCTGAATATCAGTTAAGCAATCTCGATGCAGCTTTGCCCAATTATACGTTTTAAAATAAAGCAGCGATTCATGTATGTGCTTAGTCAAATGAACATATACTGTTTTTAAAAAACATGCATTTGTATCACTCTTTCACAACTGCTGGTATCCCAAACAACTCGACAGCCAATGAATATGTTCTGAAGTGTTGTAGAGTAGGAAATGCTGCACACAGGGATAATTCGTGAAAGGAAGGAGACAGAGAATCCGGATTATTGGCAGGAATTCTAATTTGCAGGATGAGACAAGATCCTGCAAGGATCTGTGATAGGGCCTCAGTTAGTCATCGTATTCATTAACAGATTAGAACGAGAAACCAGATTTATCAGAGAGTTGACAGTATCAACTGTGTTGTGGCAGTGATTAAAAAAATTACAAAGAGGTATCGACAAAGGAAGTGGCTAAACCTTGAGCAAACAGATTTCAACATGAGAATTCGGTTTGATTGACATGTGTACTTAAGTGCAGGGTACACTGAAAAGTTTACAATATAAAGTTTACAGCATCATCTGAGATACAAGGTACTGAGGTACAAAATCTTAGGTAAAGAGTAGAGAAATAAAGAAATAAGTTAAAAGTTCACCGTTACAGGTCTTGTTGGGATAAAGTAGTGCATACAAAATTACATTAAATGTTCCAGATTAAAATCCTTCTTTAGCCAGGGGCCTGCAGTCACTTCACCCTGGGCATTCCCCATGAGGTATTGATCTCTCTCTCCTCCCGCACTGACTTCGGTCTCTCTCTCCCCACACTGGACTCCATCTCTCTCTCCCCTGCATTGGGATTGATCTCTCTCTCTCCCTGCACTGGGCTCATTTGTTCTCTCCTCCCACAGTGACCTCGCTCTCTCTCTCTCCCCCTGCACTGATCTCGATCTCTCTCTCTGCTCCCACACTGGACTCGATATCTCTCTCCCCACACTGGGCGCGATCTTTCTCTCTCCCCACACTGGACTCGATCTCTCTCTCTCCCCGCATTGACCTCGATCTCTCTCTCTCTCTCTCCCCACACTAGGCTCGATCTCTGTCTCCCTGCACTGACTTCGATCTCTCTCTCCCTCCTCACCGACCTCGATCTCTCTCTCCTCCCATACTGGACTCGATCTCTCTCTCTCTCCCCGCACTGGGCTCGATCTCTCTCTCCCTCTGTACTGGACTCGATCTCTCTCTCCCCCTGCACTGGACTCGATCTCTCTCTCTCCACACACTGGGCTCGATCTCTCTCTCCCCGCACTGGACTCGATCTCTCTCTCCCCCCACACTGGGCTCGATCTCTCTCTCCACACACTGGGCTCGATCTCTCTCTCCCTCCACACTGATCTCGATCTCTCTCTCCCTCCGCACTGATCTCGATCTCTTTCTCTCCTCCCATACTGCGCTCGATCTCTCTCTCCCTCCGCACTGGACTCGATCTCTCTCTCTCCACACACTGGGCTCGATCTCTCTCTCTCCCTCCGCACTGACCTCGATCTCTCTCTCCCCGCACTGACCTCGATCTCTCTCTCCCTCCGCACTGGGCTCTATCTCTCTCTCCCTTCGCACTGGACTCGATCTCTCTCTCCCCACACACTGGGCTCGATCTCTCTCTGTCCCCGCACTGACCTCAATCTCTCTCTCCCCCCGCACTGGGCTCGATCTCTCTCTGTCCCCGCACTGGGCTCGATCTCTCTCTCTCTCCCCGCATTGGGATTGATCTCTCTCTCTCTCCCCACACTGGGCTCAATCTCTCTTCTCCTCATTGGTCTCTCTCTCTCGTTCCCTGTGCCTCTGAACTGCTGTCTCATGGAGAAGGGTGAGATGACTATGTTCCTCTTTAGCATGGTGGTTAGTATTTTACCTGTCATAGGAGAGACCAGCGTTCAGTCCCTGGACAGGAAAGATAATGATTTTAATGGTTGGAATATTGTGAACAGTCTGGTCACCTTATCCTGGCTTTGGGGAAGGCCCACTCAGTGTGGAGGGACTGTCTTATGAAGATAGTTTGAGTGGGTTGGGCCTGCACTCTTTGGAGTTGAGAAGACTACGAGGAGACCCTATTGAAATGTTCAAGATTCTGAGAGGATTTAACAAAGTGGGGATGTGGGCAGATTATTTCCCCTTGTGGGAGAGAGGCTAGGACCAGAGGGCATCACCTCAGAATAAGGGGTCGCATATTGAAGATAGAGAGAGAGATGAGGAGGAATTTCTCATCAAATTTCACTCTGAGAGGAGTGAATCTCTGTTATTCTTGACCACATGGGGCATTAAAGGGATGTAAGGCTGAGATTGAGAGACTTTTGAAAACGTGCAACATCCCGAGAGGACCTGACCGTGTGGATGTGAAAATGATGGCAAGTGGCAAGTGGGGAGTATTCCCTCACACTCCCGACTTGTGCCTTGGGGAGTCAGGAGGTGAATTACTTGTTGGTGGTTTCCAAGTGGGGTGGCACGGTGGCTCAGTGGTTAGCACTGCTGCCTCACAGTACCAGGGACCTGTAAAGGGATGTGCAGGTTAGGGTGGATTGGCCGTGCTAAATTGCCCCATAGTGTTCAGGGATGTGCAGGTTAGGGTGGATTGGCTGTGCTAAATTGCCCCATAGTGTTAGGGGATGTGCAGGTTAGGGTGGATTGGCCATGCTAAATTGCCCCATAGTGTCCAGGGATGTGCAGGTTAGGGTGGATTGGCCATGCTAAATTGCCCCATAGTGTCCAGGGATGTGCAGGTTAGGGTGGATTGGCCGTGCTAAATTGCCCCATAGTGTCCAGGGATGTGCAGGTTAGGGTGGATTGGCCGTGCTAAATTGCCCCATAGTGTTCAGGGATGTGCAGGTTAGGGTGGATTGGCCGTGCTAAATTGCCCCATAGTGTCCAGGGATGTGCAGGTTAGGGTGGATTGGCCATGCTAAATTGTCCCATAGTGCCCAGGGATGTGCAGGTTAGGGTGGATTGGCCGTGCTAAATTGGCCCATAGTGTTCAGGGATGTGCAGGTTAGGGTGGATTGGCCGTGCTAAATTGCCCCATAGTGTTCAGGGATGTGCAGGTTAGGGTGGATTGTCCATGTTAAATTGCCCCATAGTGTTCAGAGATGTGCAGGTTAGGGTGGATTGTCCATGTTAAATTGCCCCATAGTGTTCAGAGATGTGCAGGTTAGGGTGGATTGGCCGTGGGAAATTGCCCCATAGTGTTCAGGGATGTGCAGGTTAGGGTGGATTGGCCGTGCTAAATTGCCCCATAGTGTTCAGGGATGTGCAGGTTAGGGTGGATTGGCTGTGCTAAATTGGCCATAGTGTTCAGGGATGTGCAGCTTAGGGTGGATTGGCCATGCTAAATTGTCCCATAGTGCCTAGGGATGTACAGGTTAGGGTGGATTGGCCGTGGGAAATTGGCCCATAGTGTCCAGGGATGTGCAGGTTAGGGTGGATTGGCCGTGGGAAATTGGCCCATAGTGTCCAGGGATGTGCAGGTTAGGGTGGATTGGCCGTGGGAAATTGGCCCATAGTGTCCAGGGATGTGCAGATTAGGGTGGTTAGGATTACAGAGAGAGGATAGGGAGCTGGGTCTGGATGGGATCCTGTTTGGAGGGCTGGTACAGACTCAGTGGGCCGAATGGGCCTCTTTCTACATTATAGGGATTCTAAGTGGAACATGGGAGGGAGTGTAAATGATGCCGGTGTTGTTTGGTTTAGGTAGATTTCACATCCACACCTTCCTGGTGAGGGGGATCTCTGTGCCTTCCTGAATCAATCTTGCCAGTCACAAGGGCCAGGACCTCCCATGACCTGCCTGACACCTGCAGGACATCTGTGAGGTGATTCCACCGCTGTCCTCAGAGTCACCTGCCACAACTGAATTCCAGGCAGAGGAAGGGGGACAGACTGTGTTGTGAATTGGCTCAATCTTTACTAGATCTTTACAAAATGATAAACACTCGTTTGGAATTGGGATGGAAAGATCTCGGATTGTTTTCAGTCAGCATGTGTTCGGATCGCGTTCACTTCAGCGATCTCTTGAAAACCGATGTAATAGTGTTGGTTCATTTGACCGCAGCCACTCCGAGGAAGCAGCGCAGGGAGAGAACGACCTTCACAAGAGCGCAGCTCGATATTTTAGAAGCTCTCTTTGCCAAGACCCGCTACCCTGACATCTTCATGCGGGAAGAGGTAGCGCTGAAGATCAATCTACCCGAATCCAGGGTTCAGGTAAAATCAGCACAAGATCATTTTTAAGCCAAATTCAGAGTCTGGACTGTCAACTCTTCCAGGATTGTTCTGGAGGTTTCTGAGAAGGAAGGTTCATTTCAATCAACCTCCAGTACTTAAAAAATAAAATTGTAATTTAGTTTTTGAAGACTTTTATGTATTTGCTGTAAAAATGTCAGAGAGAGGTGATTGGGTAAAGGCAGTTTAATTGAGAGTGGCCTTGGAAGGGAGAGGGTTAAACCTTCAATTAAGTTTTTAAAAAGTCATGCACGGGACGTGGTCTTCTCTGCCTAGGCCAGTGTTTATTATCCATCCCCAATTGCCCAGAGGGCAATTACGAGTCAACCATACTGTTGTGGGTCTGGAGTCACATGTAGGCCAGACCAGGTAAGGATGGCAGATTCTTTCCCTAAAGGGCATTAGTGAACCAGATTTTTTTTTTCCCTGACAATTGACAATGGATTCTTAATTCCAGATTTTTATTGAATGCAAACTCCACCGTGGCAGGATTCAGACCTGGGTCCTCAGAGCATTAGCTGGGTCTTTGGATTACCAGTCCAGCAATAGTATCACTAGGCCATTGCCTCCAGGGATATGTCCAATGGGTTTAAGCAGTCCTGTTGCCTTTAATTCCATTATGGGACATGGGTATGGCTAGCTGGGCCAGCATTTGTTGTTTATCCCTAATTGCCTCTTGAGGGGGTGAGCCGCCATCTTGAACTGCTGCAACCCATATGGTGTGGGGACCCCCAATGCCCTGAGGGAGGAAATTCCAGGATTCTGACCCAGTGACACTCAAGCGACAGCGATGTATTTCCAAGTCAGGGATGGCGAATGGCTTGGAGTGGGACTAGCAGGGGCTGGTGTTCCCATGTACCTGCCACCCTCTGGAGTGTAAAGTTTGGAAAGTGCTATCAAAGGAGCCTTCGTGAGCTCTTACACACAGCCATGAGGGATTGCAAAGCTTGGCAGAAAATGAAGCATGCTGGAGAAACTCAGCTGGTCTTGTAGCATTGAGAAACAGAGTTAACACCTCAAGTCCAATATGACTTTTCTTCCGAATCCTTGTTGAGCCCAGAATGATCTGAAGAACTGTCACTGGCTCAAAACGTTCACTTAGGTTGTCTCTCTGCAGATGCTGCCTGACCTGCTGAGTTCCGCCAGCAATTTCTGCATTTGTTTCAGATTTCCAGCATCCACGGTATTTTCCTTTAGTGAGCTGCAAAAGCACAGCAGGTCAGGCAGCATCCGAGGAGCAGGAAAATCGACGTTTCAGGCAAAAGCCCTTCATCAGGAAATCATGAAGGGCTTTTGCCCGCAGCGTCGATTCTCCTGCTCCTCGGATGTTGCCTGACCTGCTGTGCTTTTCCAGCACCACTCTAATCTTGACTCTGATCTCCAGCATCTGCAGGCCTCACTTTCACCTACTTTAGTGAGCTGGCAGCCCTGTTTATTTAGCGGTAATTGAGGCCTGCCTTAAGCCCCGAAGCAAGGACATGAACCTACTTTAGCGGTGGAAATAATACACACAGCACAGTCCAACAGGTGAATCCCGTGCCTTTGGAAACAATCGATTGCTTGATTCAATGCCAAGGGGAGAGTGTTGCAAAATGTCAGGTCAAAATATTGTACATTTTTCAGAACTTTCACATGTTTGATGCCCGTTTCTTCATTCAGAGAAAAGCCCAAACTGAATCGCTGCCTATTATTATAAATTACTTAAATGAAGGACAAAGGGAGCTTCCCTCAGTAATGGAGCTGACAGTTAACTATCGGCTAAGGCTAATGAGTAATTATACGGTGGGTTGTCCTATAGCTGTTTGTCGGAGCTTGCTGCGTGTCGATTGGCTGCCACATCTCCCATACAGGAGAAACTGAGGACTGCAGAAGCTGGCTATTAGAATCAAAAAGTGTGGGGCTGGAAAAGCACAGCCAGTCAGGCAGCATCTGAGGAGCAGGAGAGTCAACGTATCGGGCATTAACTTCCTGATGCTCGATTCTGCTGCTTCTCGGATGCTGCCGTCAGTGCTTTTCCAGCACCACACTCTTCGATGTCTCGTATGTAACCCCTCACATTATTTTGGATTGACATCATTTGTTGTGATCATGGCCGCCATCTCGTGAAGAGCAAGATCCCACTAAGAATAGTGAGGCTAATCGCTGCTTTGGCAAAGTGAGGACAGGGGATACTTGCAGGAAAGCCTTCCGTCCCTCAAATTGGGGTTTCTGCTTAACGCCTCTGTCTGTTATAGTCCGATACTGAGGCCTGGGACTGCTGGGGTGTCACACGTTGGATGGATATCTCCAAAGCCAAACTGATACATTGTGCCAATACATGGGTGGCACTGTAGCTCAGTGGTTAGCACTTCTGCCTTACAGCACCAGGGACCCAGGTTCAATTCCCGCCTCGGGCAACTGTCTATGTGGAGTTTGCACATTCTCCCCGTGTCTGTGTGGGTTTCCTCCTACAGTCCAAAGATGTACAGGTTAGTTGAATTGGCCGAGCTAAATTGCCCGTAGTGTTAGGTGAAGGGGTAAATGTAGGGGAGTGGGTCTGGGTGGGTTGCTCTTTAGAGGGTCGGTGTGGACTTGTTGGGCCAAAGGGCGTGTTTCCACACTGTAGGGAATCTAATCGAATTTAATTATACGTGAGCATCCCGAGCCGAGCTCCCTTAGTCTATAGGTCTTGTCCCATTTGAGCTGGTTCTTTAACCCGTGGTGGTGGTGAGGTCGGTGTGTCGAAATCCAGATTGAGAAGGAGTCTCTGCCCTGACAGGCCTCTCCCAGTCAACCGCTTCCCATAATAAACGTTCAGAGCAATGACATCTGTGCAGACTGCTGCTTACAGGTTGCCGCTGGGTTAGGAGGGGAAGATGTTTTAAAGAGTAAAACATGAATGATTTGCAGAGATAATGTTATTTCTTCAGCTGATTCGACTCCAGGGCATAGTACCTGCCTCAATGACTATGCTGAACTCTCTGAGCTCCTTCAATTATCCCCTCTTATAAAACCTGATTTCCTTGACTCTGCCAAACTGCCTAAACTGCAACTTCTGGAATTCCTTCTCTCAATCTCTCTTGCATGTCGAGTCATTGAGATGTACAGCGCTGAAACAGACCCTTCAGTCCAACTCGTCCATGCCGACCAGATATCCTGAACTAATCTAGTCCCATGTGCCAGCACCCGGCCCATATCCCTCTAAACCCTTGCTGTTCATATATCCATCCAGATGCCTTTTAAATGTTGTAATTGTACCAGACTCCAACATTTCCTCTGGCAGCTCATTCCATACACGCACCACCCTCTGAGTGAAAATGTTGCCCCTTAGGTCACTTTTAAATCTTTCCCCTCTCACCCTAAACCTGTGCCCCCTAGACTTGGACAGCTTATCCTGGGAAAAATACCTTGTTTATACCCTATCCCTGACCCTCGTGATTTTATAAACTTCTATAAGGTCACCCAGCATGTTTTGCTTTCTGTCGGTATTCAAGCTTTGTACTCTCTCATGGCTGTGTGTTTGTCACAGCTTCCCAAGGATCTTTTGACAGTACTTTCCAAACTTTACCATCTGGAAGGACAAGGGTAGCAGATACATGGGAACGCTACCCCCTGGAAGCTCCCCTCCGAGCCCCTCCCCATCCTGACTTGGAAATGTATCGCCATTCCTTCAGTGTCTCTGGGTCAGAATCCTGGAATTCCCTCCCTAGCAGCACGTTCCCTGCTCTGCCCTCATCAATCCTCTTTGTCACTTCTTCAGAAAACTCAATCAAATTAGTGAGACATGATGCCCCATGCACAAAGCTATGTTGACTATCCCTACTCAGTCCTTGTCTTTCCAAATATATGTCATAGAGTCATAGAGATGTACAGCATGGAAACAGACCCATCGGTCCAACCCGTCCATGTTGACCAGATATCCCAACCCAATCTAGTCCCACCTGCCAGCACCCGGCCCATATCCCTCCAAACCCTTCCTATTCATATACCCATCCAAATTCCTCTTAAATGTTGCAATTGTACCAGCCTCCACCACATCCTCTGGCAGCTCATTCCATACACGTACCACCCTCTGATTGAAAACATTGCCCCTTTTATATCTTTACCCTCTCATCCTAAACCTATGCCCTCTAGTTCTGGACTCCCCCACCCCAGGGAAAAGACTTTGTCTATATATCCTGTCCATGCCCCTCATGATTTTATAAACCTCTATAAGGTCACCCCTCAGCCTCCGACACTCCAGGGAAAACAGCCCCAGCCTGTTCAGTCTCTCTCTATAGCTCAAACCCTCCAACCCTGGCAACATTCTTGTAAATCATTTCTGAACCCTTTCAAGTTTCACAACATCTTTCTGATAGGAAGGAGACCAGAATTGCACACATTATTCCAATATGTCAATCTTTACATCTGGAAAATCAAATTCCATTACTAAGCATCACTGTTCAAATGTCGCTGGATGTGGCAGATTGTGGTTTGATTGTGTTCCCTTGAAGCATCGTGGGATATTTAGCTAGATTGAGGTGCCTCATGAATAAAACTGTCTGTTGGTGTTTCATTCTGATTGCGATAGTTTCGATCACATCCTCAGACAGCTGACACCAATGTGAACCTGCTGCTTTCTAGACATTTTTGGGTTCGAGGGCATAGGATACAGTCTGAGCAATTGAGGACTGGGATGAAGAGGAGTGTCCTCACTCACAGCTGAGAGGGTGGTGGGAGTACCTTTGGAATTCTCTCCACCAGAGGGCAGTGGAGGTTCACTTACAGTGAGTGTGTGCGAGCCAGAGGTTGCTCGGTTTCTCCATGTTAAGGATATTGAGGGATGAATGGTGGACAGGCTGAGGGGCTGAATGGCCACCTTCAGCCAATTATTGAAATTTGCAATAAACCAGGAGGCCATTTGTTCAATTGCACTGCAACATCAGCCTATCTCTGTTAGGCAAGTGTTTCAATTATAAGCAGGAGGAGGCCATTCAGCCCATTCAGTCTGGTCTATCACTTGATAGGATCAAGATTGATCCGACTGTGGCCTTGACTCCATGTTTCATCCCCCCTGTAGCCCCCTCAACAACCAATAGCTACCTTACCCTATCTCCCCTCAATCCCATAGTAGATAATGAAGCTTCTTTTTAAGAGTATAATCTCTGAATACCTCCACCCAGGATGGAGCCTGAAACCATTATATCCCACTTCTGTCTGCATTGGCTCACTTGTGATGGGTTCTTAGCCTGAGTGCAGCACAGACATGAAGGGCCAATATCTACAAGGCTGTCTGTGTGGAGTTAACACATTCTCCCTGGTTTCCTCCCACAGTCCGATGATGTGCGGGTCAGGGTGGATTGGCCGAGCTAAATTACCCATAGTGCCAAGGGATGTGCAGGCTGGGTGGGTTAGCCCTAGGGAATGCAAGTTTCAGGGATTTGGTGAGTCTGGCTGAGATGGTATTTGGAAGGTTGGTGTGGACTCGATGGGCCAAATGGCCTCCTTCTGCATTGTAGGGATTCGCTGCACTACAAAATGTCACCAAGGTTCCTCAGACAGTGTCTTCCAGGCTTATAACCACTTCCATCCAGAAGGACAAGGGCAGCAGATACATAGGAACACCACCCCCTGCAACTTCCCCTCCACTCACCATTCTAACTTGGAAATATATCGCTATTCCTTCAGTGCCGCTGGGTCAGAATCCTAGAATTCCCTCCCTAAGGACATTGTGGGTCAACCCACAGCACATGGACTGCAGTGATTCAAGAAGGCAGCTCAGCCCCACCTTCTCAGGGGGCAACTAGGGACGGGGCAATAAGTATTGGATCCAACCAGCAACACCCATATCCTACGATTGAATTAAGAAACCCTAAGTTCTCTGGGATATGGTGCTTTTGTAAAAACTCCCTCTGTTGGTCTGTTGGGGAAATGTCCCCGGGCTCTCAATTGAAATCTCACCCAATGCTAAACTTCTTTCATAGCGTATCTACAATGTGGGGTAATGTCGTCATTGGAATGAGGTTGGTCAGGTGGGTCTCATTGTGATCCCTGATTGGGGCTGTTAACTAGGGTCAATCAGGGAGTCCCGGCTGACAGATAGAAACAGGAGATTCAGAAAGTCACCTCACTCTGAGGACTAGATGTGAGCTGGCTGGTCAGAGTCCGTGTAGTGTGTACATGTAAATAACGGGTGACTTGGTGACAGGATATCTGCCCCTGTGGAGTTATTTCATGGTGATATCTGCCCTTGTGGAGCTATTTCATGGTGATATCTGCCCCTCTGTGGAGCTATTTCATGGTGATATCTGCCCCTCTGTGGAGTTATTTCATGGTGATATCTGCCCCTCTGTGGAGTTATTTCATGGTGATATCTGCCCCTCTGTGGAGCTATTTCATGGTGATATCTGCCCCTCTGTGGAGTTATTTCATGGTGATATCTGCCCCTCTGTGGAGTTATTTCATGGTGATATCTGCCCCTGTGGAGTTATTTCATGGTGATATCTGCCCCCTGTGGAGTTATTTCATGGTGATATCTGCCCCTGTGGAGTTATTTCATGGTGATATCTGCCTCCTGTGGAGTTATTTCATGGTGATATCTGCCCCTCTGTGGAGTTATTTCATGGTGATATCTGCCCCTGTGGAGTTATTTCATGGTGATATCTGCCCCTCTGTGGAGTTATTTCATGGTGATATCTGCCCCTCTCTGGAGTTATTTCATGGTGATATCTGCCCCTCTGTGGAGTTATTTCATGGTGATATCTTCCTCTCTGTGAGCTAAGGAAAGCCTGTCTTCTTCATTTGGTTCTTCTGTGGACTCCATTCCCCTCCAGCTCTCAGCCTCTGGCTTGTCACGTGGGTCAGAGTTTGCTTGTCCTTGCTTGGAGAGACCAGCAGCGGGAGACACCTTAGTCACCTCCAGTGAAGCTCCAGGGAGTTGATGGAAACTTGTTAAATGATTGGATTTTCCAGTTTTAGCTCAGCTTTGTGGCTGGATAATGGAAGTGTGTCTTTTTGCAGAATCACAGAAGTATGGCGCCACAAAAGGAGGCCATTCAGCCCATCGAATCAGCACCATCACCCTGGTGGCATTCTCCTGTCACTTACCCCCCAGACTCTTGGACATTGTTCCTTTTTAAATAACTATCCAATGATTGTCTCAGTAGAACCTCCAATGTGGGGGGGGGGGGGGGGTGCATATGGAGGTGGGAATAACGTGCATGTCAAGCCAAAGATCTCCATTTCCCTAGCGCCCTTTATCACCCCCGCACCTCGCAGCCAATGGAGTCTTTTTACAGACCGGGTTGTGTTGGAAGAAACGCAGCAGCCGATTTATGGACAGGAAGCTCCCACAAACTGCAGTGTGGAGATAACCAGACCACCTATTGCAATGGAGGCAATAATCTAAGGTGAATTGAAAACGTCCAGCTATTTCCCTGTTCAACGATGTTAGTGCGTGCGCACCTCTAGAGCAAAGGGAGGGTTCAGAGGGAGGAACACTACCATTGTGCCACAAGTACTTTTGTGTGATGTGGATTGTGGGTGGGCGGGTTGAACCCATGACCATTGACACCACGCTCTAACCATTTGAGTCAACACCCTCCCACAATACGATGGGCACCAATTGTTTTCTGTTGAACAGTCTGGATCCAAGACTGGCAGATGGATTAAAGACTCAGATTATGCTCTGATCCATATTGAATTGTGAACCATTCTTGAGGGGCTGAATGGCCTCCTTTTTTTATTTGCTTGTCGCTGGCTGGGCCCACATTTATTGCCCGTCTCTAGCTGCCCCTTGAGAAGGTGGGGGTGAGCTGCCGCCTTGAACCGCTGCAGTCCACGTGCTGTGGGTTGACCCACAATGCCCTGAGGGAGGGAATTCCAGGATTCTGACCCAGTGACACTGAAGGAACAGCGATATATTTCCAAGTCAGGATGGGGAGCGGTTTGGAGGGGAAGTTGCAGGGGGTGGTGTTCCCATGTATGTTCTGCCCCTGGTCCTTCTAGATGGAAGTGGTCGTGGATTTGGAAGGTGCTGTCTGAGGATCTTTGGTGAGATGCTGCAGTGCGTCTTGTAGATGGTCCACACTACAGTTACTGAGTGTCAGGGGTGGAGGGAGTGGGTGTTTGTGGATGTGGTGCCAATCAAGCGGGGGGGTGCGTTGTCCTGGATGGTGGGAGAAAGTGGGCACTGCAGATGCTGGAGATCAGAGTCAAGATTAGAGTGGTGCTGGAAAAGCACAGCAGGTCAGGCAGCATCCGAGGAGCAGGAGAATCGACATTTCGGGCAAAGGCAGGAATCCCGATGAAGGGTTTTATGCCTGAAATGTCGATTTTCCTGCTCCTTGGATGCTGCCTGACCTGCTGTGCTTTTCCAGCACCTCTCTAATCTTGATGCCTTACTCCTAACCTCTGACCTGCCCTTGTAGCCACCGTGTGGATGTGTCGAACTGACCGTATTAACTCCCGGCTCTTCCTGTTGCTCCCAAGGTTTGGTTTAAGAACCGTCGGGCGAAATGCCGGCAGCAGCAGCAGCAGAGCAGCGGCCAGGCGAAAACACGGCCGGCTAAAAAGAAGACCTCTCCAAGCCGGGACACCAGCTCCGAGACCAATGCCAATGGCCACTACAGTCCGAACCCGCCAGGGACGGTGGGCACTGCCAGCTCTATCTCCAACGCCAGCGTCTCCATCTGGAGCCCGGCCTCGATTTCTCCCATCCCGGATCCGCTCTCCTCCTCCTCCACCGCCTCCTGCATGCAGCGCTCCGCTGCCTACCCCATGACCTACAGCCAGGCCCAGGGATACAACCAGAGCTACGCCGGCTCCTCGCCGTACTTCAGTGGCTTGGACTGCGGACCGTACCTGTCCCCCATGCACCCCCAGCTGTCCGCCCCGGGGTCTGCCCTCAGCCCCCTGGGCGCCCCGGCCATGGGAGGACCCCTGAGCCAATCCCCGGCCTCCCTCTCGGCTCAGGGCTACGGCTCGGCCAGCCTGGGCTTCAACACCGTCGAGTGCCTGGATTACAAGGACCAGACCTCCTCCTGGAAGCTGAACTTCGGCGCCAGTGACTGCTTGGATTACAAGGACCAGACCTCCTGGAAGTTCCAGGTCTTGTAGGGCCAGTGGGCGAGAGGCTTGGGCGAGACCCAACGGCCGTTTCGAGACGGCCAGGGGAGGGGAGGAGGGGAGACTCACCAGGCATCAGCAAACACAATCACCGACCGGGTTTGGCAAGGGGACGTTGGTGGAGGTGGGAGGGGGGGGTTACTGTCACCTATTTCACCATCAGCAACATCCAATCGCACGGCTGGGGAGGGCAGAAGGAAGGATTTCTACATTAAAAACCAAACGTGGGGGAAGGGGGGGTGGAGTGGATGTGAATTCACCAAATGGAAGGGCTTTGCAAAAACTTCAACCAGGAGAGAAATGTTCTCCTTCAGTGACATTTCTTCCCATCCCTCCCTCCTCCCCGATCTTGATAAACTCTTATTTGTGACCCTGGGGTGGGACGGGGGGTGGCGTGGGGATTAACGAACTGGGGAGGGAAGGTGCAGTGAGAGTGTCTTTGTTTTTGCATTTCTTTTACATTATTGTTGGGAAGGTGTGCATTCGAACATCCAATCACCTGGGACAGCACATCCCTTAACCCTTTGATCCCCACCTTTGAAAATACTGCGGGCTGTTCTGTCAGGTAGTGGGTTTTGGGAATCTCTATAAAGAGATGATCCAATTCCAGAGACAGTGGACACATCTGACCACATTACCCCAAGACCACCACACACACACTCTCTCTCTCTCTCTCTTTTTGTGTTTTCTTCTTTAAACTTTCTTTTTGGGAATTTAAATGAGGAAACCGCCACATTTCGAACCTGGTTCCCATGGAATAGCCCTTTGCTTTTCAGTTGACAGAATGGAGTGACTGTGTTCAGCCTGTCTCTGTAGAACAGAGCCAAGGGCTCCTCACCCTCTCTGCTTTGCAGGAGGAGGACTGGGAGTCTGTCTTCAACCTAGAACCACTTTCTGTCACACAGTTTGGAGGTATTTACCCTCGAGAGGGTTATAACGGTGATACACATCATAGAGAGGGAGGGATAATTCTTTCATGGCAAACCTACCTCATTGTCCATGGTCCAGAGGGTGTGTATGTCTAAGTGTTTGTCTGGGTGTGGGTGTCTGGGTGTGTGGTTCTGGGTTTGTGTGTGTGCCTGTGTGAGTGTGTGTCTGTGTGTGTGCATGTGTGTGAGTGTGTGTCTGAGTATCTGTGTGTGTGTCTGTATCTGAGTGTGTGTATATGAGTGTGTGTGTCAGAATGGCTGAGTGTGTATGTCTGAGTGCATTTGTGTGTGTGAGTGTAAGAATAAGTATGTGTGAATGAGTGTGTGTGTGTATGAATGTGAGAGTGTCTGTGCGTGTGAGTGTGTGTGTATGTATGTGAGTGTGTGAAAATGTGTGAGTGTTTGAGTATGTGTGTCTGAGTGGTGCGCATGTGTGTATATGAATGTGTGTGTGTGTGTATTTGTGTGTATGTGTGTTGCTGGATTACACTTTGCTGTCAATTGCTTGGCTGTTTTGGAGCTGGGACTTTGGGCCCCCGCCCAGAGATTATATCAATAACAACAGAACAGCCGAGAGAGCAATAGGGGCCTTGGGTCTGGCTGGACAGCTACCTCGAATGGTCTGATCGAAATCAGGAACTGCTGAGATCAAAAACATACCTCTTGAACAAATTAATTCTAGAAATATGAGGGTTGTGGGAGGGTCAGCATTTATTACCCATCCCTAATTGCCCCCTTGAGAAGGTGGGGGTGAGCTGCCTTCTTGAACCGCTGCAGTCCACGTGCTGTGGGTTGACCCACAATGCCCTGAGGGAGGGAATTCAGCCACACTGAAGGAATGGTGCTATATTTCCAAGTCAGGATGGTGAGTGGAGGGGTAGTTGCAGGGGGTGGGGTTCCCATGTATCTGCTGCCCTTGTCCTTCCAGATGGAAGTGGGTTTGGAGGGTGCTGTCTGAGCATCTTTGGTGAATATCTGCAGTGCATCTTGTAGATGGTACACACTGCTGCTACTGAGCGTCAGTGTTGGAGGGAGTGAGTGAATGTTCATTGATGTGGAGCCATCTTGCTCCCCTTAGCCTTCCAGACAGTGGAGGTCTCTGCTTTACAAGATACTGCCAAGGAATACACTGCAGTGGGTTGAAATCTTTGAAATGGCAAATCTCCGTTTCCTCGTCACTAGTCACAGTATAAAATGTGACCTCCCACTGAATGCATGACCTACTGAACACGGAGCTGTCCTTGTTGTGTTTACTGACCGTCAGGGGTATAGCGCAGGAGGGTGGGGTTAGAGGGGGTTAGTATTGAGAGCTCTGGTCTCTGGCTGGGGCCCAGCTCCTTCAGCAGGGCTGAACCGTAAGAACAGACCCTGAGATGGACCCTTGCCTTGGCTTTGTACAGCGGCCAGCTCACCCCAATGGCTCCTTGTTAACTCCTGAACCATACGGTCTCAATTGTAACAATGCCCACTCAATGGGAGTCCTTCGAGCCCTGTATCAAGCTCAGAAGCAGTGTGTTTATCTGATTCCGGCATAGTCTCTCACAAGCTATAAGAGGCTGATCGACATGGAAAGTCAACACTGAGAGCATTGCCATTGAGGTGAGCTCGATGAATAGGCAACCAGAGATTCCACCAATGGATGAGGGTATCGTCCTTGCCTACAGTGTGCCACTGACTGTAGGCAGTATCCTTGACCTCTAGGCTGCAGAAGAGGGGGGATTGGTCAGGCGCCCACTCCCCTCCTGCGGGGGGCACTCAGAGGGTAAGAATGAGATTCAGACCTGAACCTGTGTGAAGTCTACCTCAGGGCAGTTGGTATCTGTTGCCCTGTAGCCTGAGGCAGGTATGGACCTACGCCACAAGTGAAGCTGAGAATGAAGAATGGGAGCAACTCTCCGAAACCCTTCTGTTGGCATGTTGTCCACAATGGCTGCCTGGGCACTGGTGCCTGGGAGCTTTCTCTGCCAGTCTCTTCAATCTCCATCATGTCCTCGCCACTGAAAACTGATGTTTCTCCTCTCTGGGATCGGGAGCAGGCAACCCCCAACATCCCGCCATCGAGACCCAGACTAGGAGAATGGGTGGAACTCCATATGAGTGACCATCAGCAGATCATGAAACCCTAGCTCTGAGGATGACCCATTACCCTCTCCCCTGACATTAGGTGAAGTCAAAACTCAGTATAGCCCAAGGGGAGAGATTGCCTTTTGGAAAGGCTGGGGGGAGCTGGGTTAAATGATCTAATGACAATCCTTTGGAAAGCCTTTGATTGTGTTCAGTTTTAGCGTGGGTTTGCTACAGGAGGTTACTCATTGATCTGGCACATGGCTAGAAATATTTGCACAGGAACAGATTCCCATCCCCCTTCTGCCTCCTCCAGGCGCTTGTGACTTCTCTGACCTGCTTGATACCCTTGTCTCAGTCAAATCACTTCTTGTGATTCGCGGGACTGCACCGTGTGTGTTTTCAAACAGGTTAGTGACCACCGTGTGGAAACGGGGGAGGGTTTCAGGGAGGGAATTCCAGGGATTGGGATTCAGTGGCTGAAGGCACGGCCAGTGGCTGAGAGATGGGCATCAGGCGTACAGGCCAGAGGCTGGAATTGGGGCAAGTCCAGAGATCCTGGGGGCTGAAGGAAATGTCAAAGTTGGGCCGGGAAACAGGCCATTCATCCCTTCAAGCCTGCTGCACCATTCATGGCTGATCATCTGACTTTATAGCCTGTTACAGAGATAAGGGAGAGGGATTGAGAAAGCGCAAAACAAAGACGAAGGTTTTAAAATCTAGCTGTTGCTGGACCAGGACTAGATGTAAGTCAGTGGTAACCGGGGTATTAGGGACAATAGGGATAACGCCAGGGAGCTGTGTGTCTGCTCGTTTCTGGTTGTGGTCATTGTTACATTTTAAAAATGGAAAGAGGTTTGTACCCAGGGGGCTCACGGGCAGTGAGGGATGGTTTCACAGAGTCGAGAGCGTGGTGCTGGAAAGACACAGCAGGTCAGGCAGCATCTGAGGAACAGGGAAATCAATGTTTCAGGCAAAAGCCCTTCCATCAGCTGCTTGACCTGCTGTGTCTTCCCAGCACCGCGCTCTCGACTCTGATCTCCAGCATCTGAAGCCCTCACTCTCTCCTAGATGGTTTCACAGAGTGTTGATGAGCCATTTCTGAAGTAAGGACTGGTCTGTTTCTCTAAATGTCTCCGTTTTCAGAAATGAATAAAAGTCTTTGCATGAAAGGAACTCTGGTCAGTTCTGTGGACACTGTTCATCTCGTTGAATATTCAATTCGGTGTCACAGTCCTACCATCTTGGATTTTACGTCCCAGTGTATCTTTTTTTGCTGTCGGTTGGCGGGGCGAATATTTAGCTCGGCTACCTACCACTCCTTGTCTCTCACCAAACTCTCACTGGGGAAAGAGCCCAGTATACCTGGATGGGGAGGGCGCTGGGCCATAGAAGTTGGCATCTTTACATTCTGCCCCACTTTTGGTTTGTGGCTCCCAAAGTGAAAATGCCAGGCCCCAGACGTCTCCTGGCAATGATTCTGATTCAACAATCGAGTGATGTTAGACCGCTCAAGCTGGGCACTGCCTGCTGTGTGTTAATGAATCCTACAAACCAACCCCTCCTCGCTACCTCTGCAAACCCGTCACACCGCCACTGAAGAGCTGACCTATACATTTGTAAAATAAAAAGTAAGATTATTAATAAATAGAACAGCAATAACTTAAACTAAATTAATAGACAATCATCTTGTTTTTAAAAAGCTTGTATGTTGGGGATTAATATAAATCATCTTTGTTGGTTTTTAATGATTTGTATTTAGTTTTACGATAAAGCAGAAAAAGTCACTTTTCTCAGTAGTAAAGTTTAGTAAACTTGTGAAGCAGAACAAAATAAGCATTGCACAAATATTTTTCAATAATGTATTTATTTGTTTAGTCTTGGCAACAGAATTCTCAGAATCAATGTGATGACTTCCTTAATTAATTATGATTGAAGTAATGTTGGAGAAATTTTATTGGAAAATAAAGGATAATTACTGAGTGCTATGTGGAGAGTCTGGTTTCATTGGAGGTGAGGGATGCTGATTGTTGGGAGCTCCGTCTGTTGCCTCTTCCTCCGGTCTCCCACAGTTACACATCACCCCCTTCTCCTGAAGAAACTCAGGCCGGCCATGACTCAGTGGGAGCACTTCTGCCCCGTTTGGGGGTCTGGGGTCCCACTATGTGCCTCCCACTGTCGACTGATACTGCACCATTGCTGAGCTGGCCTCTCCATGCCTTGGCTCATCACCTGCAGAAGACCTCGTCTGTGCTGCTGTTCCCTTGACACTCATCCTGCTACCTGTGGTCTGTTGCCTCTGCAAATCTCCTATTGTCTGAATCCCTGCTGCCCCTGACGTGCATCAAGTCCTGTTTCTCTATTAACCTGCCCCCTCCCAGACTCACTGGCTCCTCAACAAACGATGCCTCAATTTTAACATTTTCACCCTCATTTCAAATCCCTCCATGCCCCCAACCCTACAAACCCTCTGGGACATCAACACTCCTCCAACTCCAGTCTCACAAACATCTTCCATTGGTAAGTGGGCCTACAGCGCTGGAATCCCCTCTGCCTTTCTCCGACTCCCATCTTGACCAATCTTTTGGTCACCCATCCCACCACCTTCCTGACTCAGCACCCCCCCTCCCCACCCCACCCCTCCCCCCACACCACCCACCGATTTTCAATGGGTTAGCAAAGGAGCTATGTTTACATCCCACCTTAAAGTAAGACCCTTCCTAGGTGTCTCTGGAGACCGTGAGATGTCCCTAAGACATTGGAGAAGATCAAAGGGGGGACTTCTCCATTGGACAGAGACTTGTCTATCAACTAAGATCATCAAATTGGAGACAGACACAGAGAATGCTGGAGAAACTCAACAGGTCTGGCAACCTCTGTAGAGAGAGGGAGCAGATTAATGTTTTGGGTATGGTATGACTCTCCTTCAGAACTGGGTTTTGAGTGTACTGTGTACTGAAGACTTACACCAGACTTGAAACGTTCACCCAGTTTCTCTCTCTGCTGATGCAGCCAGCCCTGCTGAGTTTCTCCTGCATTTTCTCTCTCTCTTTCTGTGATTATTTCTGATTTCCAGCACCCACTCTTCTTTACCATCAACAAAGCAGGACATTCCCATCTGCAGGATCTTGCTGTGCACAAATTGGAGCAGAAATGTTAAGAAACTGATCAGTGAGGGCAGTAATGGTGACCAGGACATGTGG
Source organism: Chiloscyllium punctatum (assembly GCF_047496795.1). Classification (NCBI taxonomy): domain Eukaryota; kingdom Metazoa; phylum Chordata; class Chondrichthyes; order Orectolobiformes; family Hemiscylliidae; genus Chiloscyllium; species Chiloscyllium punctatum. Next base: position 75,152,458 of record NC_092767.1, read on the forward strand.
AGTCCTCCTCCCACCCTGAAACCAAGCCCTAACTCCCTGTTACCTCGGGTTTGTCCAACCCTGAGACACGAACCAGAACAGACCCAACATCACTCTGACCAATCCTGAGGTAATTCCTGGTGCCGGGTTTTCAAGGTTTCCATTGTCTCACCTTACAGACTCATACAGCATGGAAACAGACCCTTCAGTCCAACCCGTCCATGCCGACCAGATATCCCAACCCAATCTAGTCCCATCTGCCAGCACCCGGCCCATATCCCTCCAAACCCTTCCTATTCATATACCCATCCAGATGCCTCTTAAATATTATAATTGTACCAGCCTCCACCACATCCTCTGTCAGCTCATTTCATACACGTACCACCCTCTATGTGAAAAAGTTGCCCCTTAGATCCCTTTTATATCTTTCCCCTCTCACCCTAAACCTATGCCCTCTAGTTCTGGACTCCCACACCCCAGAGAAAAGACCTTATCTATTTACCCTCTCCATGCCCCTCATGATTTTATAAACCTCTATAAGGTCACCCTTCAACCTCCGACGCTCCAGGGAAAATAGCCCCAGCCTGTTCAGCCTCTCCCTGTAGCTCAAATCCTCCAACCCTAGCAACATCCTTGTAAATCTTTTCTGAACCCTTTCAAGTTTCACAACATCTTTCCGATAGGAAGGAGACCAGAATTGCATGCAATATTCCAACAGTGGCCTAACTAATGTCCTGTACAGCCGCAACATGACCTCCCAACGCCTGTACTCAATACTCTGACCAATAAAGGAAAGCCTACCAAATGCCTTCTTCACTATCCTATCTACCTGTGACTCCACTTTTAAAGACCTATGAACCTGCACTCCAAGGTCTCTTTGCTCAGCAATATTCCCTAGGACCTTCCCATTAAGTGTATAAGTCTTGCCCTGATTTGCCTTTCCAAACAGCAACACCTCAATTATCTAAATTAGACTCCATCGGCCACTCCCCAGCCCATCGGCCCATCTAATTTCGATCCTGTCGTACTCTGAGGTAACCTTCTTCACTGTCCACTGTCAACTGCAAACTTAATAACAAACCTCTTATATTCACATCCAATTAATTTATATAAATGACAAAAAGTAGTGGACCCAGCACCGATCCTTGTAACACACCACCAGCCTGAAAAACGACCCTCCACCACCCTCTGTCTCCCAGCTTCAAACCAATTCCGTACCTGATCATCGAGCTCCCCCAGGATCCCAGGTGATCTGACCTCACTGACCAGTTTCCCATGCGAAACTTTCCGCAATAGCTCTGTGTTCAAACTTGGCAAGTCAATGCTTGCACTCGGAACAATTCATAAACAACAAATCCTCGAGGCAAGTTGTCCTCAGTAGCCTTTTCCCGGAGGTGTGCATGGGCAGAGTGCAGAGGCATTGAGGGACAAGCAGCTGGCATTCCCATTGCTGGGTGCTAGACCAAGGCATCACCCTGGACCTCAGATGAAGACAGGATTGAGAGTTGCACACCAACAAGGAACAGGGGTAGGCCATTTGGCCTCTGGACCCTACTTCCCCCGTTCATCATGATCACCCACTTCGCTTAACAAGCAACTTCTGCTTTGGAGGTCCCACAGTTTTTAAACAGTGACTCTACACCCCCACCAACCCCCGTAGTGATTGGAACCAGGTTGACCGCATTGACTATGAGGTCATTGATGGGGATCGTTAATCTGGATCAATCAGGAATGCTGTGGCTGACTGATATAACCATATAGTGAAGTGTTCCATATCTTTGGCTGTGGAGGGGGTCGTTAGGGCCGACTGCCTGCCCCTCTTCCGGGGTTACGTTAGAGCCCGGGTATCCTTGGAGAAGGAGCACGCAGTATCCACCGACACCCTGGAGTCGTTCAGGGAGAGGTGGACGCCGCAGGGAGTGGAGTGCATCATTTCTCCCTCCAACTCTATTTTGATTTAGTCCCTACCCTCCCCTTCACTGTTTTGCTCACACAGCATTGCCCTGTGGTTTGAAGGGCAGTGCTTGTCACTGGCCACGCGGGTATTTTTCATATCTTCCTGGTGGTGGAAATTGAATAAAGATTTGTGCACTTTGTGTCTTTCACTGTGTCGCACATCTACACACACGCACACACACCATGGGTGCTGGGGAATAAAAATAAGCACTACCGCACTTAGGCGGTAGTGTGGGGGTTAAATTAAAAAAAAAGAGCTGGTTGGGGGTGTGTGTGGATGGTTGAGTTGTTTGTGATCATGGGTAATTTTGTAGTGAGGGGAAAAAAAAAAAAAAAAGAACAGGACTGTCATAAAAAAAAAGAAAAATATAACCATATAGTGAAGTGTTCCATATCTTTGGCTGTGGAGGGGGTCGTTAGGGCCGACTGCCTGCCCCTCTTCCGGGGTTACGTTAGAGCCCGGGTATCCTTGGAGAAGGAGCACGCGGTGTCCACCAACACCCTGGAGTTGTTCAGGGGGAGGTGGGCGCCGCAGGGAGTGGAGTGCATTATTTCCCCCTCCAACTCTATTCATGCACCTTGTGTCTCTCACTGCGTCTCACACCTACACACACACACCATGGTGGGGGGGGGGGAGAAACAAAATAAAAATGAATAAATAAACAGGAGTGCCAGGGGTTCTGCTCACTCTGAGAGCTGCCTCTGAGGGAGCTGAACCAGTGTGGAGTGAAAGACTCTGCTCTTTAAAGAAGACAGGAGATGAGACTGATTTTTGTTGGTGTCCTCACATTAAAGAGGAGTTTATTTTGAAAGCAGAAGGAAAAACAAATAACCATATAGTGAAGTGTTCCACATTTTTAGTCATTGAGGGGGTCGTTAGGGCCGAATGCCTACCTCTCTTTCGCTGTTATGTCAGACCCCAGGTCTCCCTGGACAAGGGGCACACGGTGCCCACCAACACCCTGGAGTTGTTCAGGGAGAGGTGGGCACCGCAGGGAGTGGAGTGTATTATTTCCCCCTCCGACTTCCCCCTGCGAGAAAATGTATCTTTCCAGATGGGCTGTTCCTGTGGGGAGGCCTGTCCCTTTGTCAGTGGACTAGGCCTCTATAAAGACTGAACACCTGTGTGGGTGCTGGGAGGTGAGCACTTGCTGTGTCCTGGAGTTTGGGAGTGGACTCTACCTTCAGGAGTGGACCAATCCCCTGTGAGTTAGCTGCACCGTCACAATGTACTGTGTTCCTGTGATGGGCCTAGCTCTCTGTGGGTATACCAGGCCTCAATGGAGACTGAACACCTGTGTGTGTGCTGGGAGGTGAGCATTCCTTGTATCCTGGAGTTTGGGATTGGACTCTATCTTTGGCAGGGGACCAAACCCCTGTGAGAGAACTGCTTCTTTACAATGTACTGTGTTTGTGTGGGTGGGCCTGGTCCTCTATGGATGGGCCAAACCTCTATGGAGACTGAATGCTTGTGTGTGTGTTGTGGAGTATGCATTTGCTGCCTTCAGGAGTGGACTCTGCCCTCAGTTGTGGACTCTGTTTTTGGCAATGGACTCTGCAGTTTGGAGTGGACTCTATTTCTGACAATGCACTTTGTCTACTGGAGTGGACTTTGTTCCTGGGAATGGACTCTATATTTTGAAGAGAACTGTTTATGGTAATGAACTCTGTACCAGAAGGAACTCTGGTACTCTTGTTAATTGACTGTCTTGTTGCTTGTTGGGTTTATCACCCGCACTCTCTTGTGTGTTCCTGGGTCTGGCAGGCCCTATTGTGAGCTGGGAGGCTCATAAGTCATCCTGAAAGCTGTCACCTTGAGAGCTGGAGGGTGGGTAAACCATCCTGTAAACCTGAAGTTGGGTAGGCCGCCCCGAAAGCCAGAGGGTGGTTGGCCACCCTGATGCCGGTCACCCTGGGAGCCGAAGATGGGTCGGCCATTCTGAGTGCTATCCCGAGAAGGGGTATTCGGAATGGGCTGTCCCATAGGTGGTCAGAAGGTTTGTGGGCTGCCCTGCGCGCCGTCGTCCCAGGGAAGGGTACAGACTGTCCGAGAGGTGGCCGAAAGGTGTGTTGGGGCAGTTCACAAGCCGGATGGCGCATTGGGGTGGGCAAGAGGCAGATGGCATGTAGGGGCAGAGTGAGAGCCAGGAGAGGCAGGGGGCAAAGCGAGAGCTGGAAGGGGCATTGGGGGGAATGAGAGCAGGAAGGGGCATTGGGGGGAATGGGAGCCGGAAGGGGCATTGGGGTGGGCTGAGAGCTGGAAGGGGCGTAGGGGTGGGCTGTCTTAGAGTGGCTGGAAGGTGGAAGGGATGGGGGCTTGCTGGGTTTCTATGATACGTGCACTGTTTTATTGTTCAGTTTACCGGACTGTCTGTATGTGATTGTGTTTACTGTTTCCTTCTGGACTGATGAAAGGTGGGATTTCCCCGTGAACTGGTTTTATGGTGGGGTTTGGGGTATGGCTTTGCTGCCCCTTTCCCCTGTAAATTGCTGTTTCTTGTATTCAGCTGTAAATGTTAACTCTTTCGCTTTGTAATTTGTACTGGTTAATAAAATATAAAATAAAAATTCATATCCATACAGTGATTTTGGCCGTGGAGGGGGTCGTTAGGGCCGACTGCCTGCCCCTTTTCCGCGGTTACGTTAGAGCCTGGGTGTCTCTGGAGAAGGGGCACACGGTGCCCACCAACACCCTGGAGTTGTTCAGGGAGAGGTGGGCGCCGCAGGGAGTGGAGTGCATTATTTCCCCCTCCAACTCTATTTTGATTTAATCCCTGTCCTCCCCTTCACTGTTTGATCACACAGTATTGCCCTTTGATGTGAAGGGCTTGTCACTGGCCACTCGGGTGTTTCCTTTCTGCCTGGTGGTGAGGGGGGGGGGGGGCAGAATGTGAAAAAAGTGTTCTGCATTTGTTGTTCTTCACTGCGTCCTCCACCTGCACACACATGATATGGTGCTGGGGAATGAACAAACACGTGTGGGGGTTGAAGCCAAAAAGATGTATAGCCAGGAAATGAGCACCTCCTCAGTTCAGCTTCTGACTCTGAGCTGGCTGGCCAGAGGCAGTGTACTGTACACAGGTAAATAAAGGGGGACTTGGTCTCAGTGCAGTCATTTCAAAGTGCGAGTGAGATTGTGGGGAATTGAGGAAGCACTGGGGGGGCGCAAGCAAGGGGGTAAATGCATTTAAACCCTCAACAATGGTGAGAGTCCCTTGTTTTTTAAAATAAATCTATTTTCCAACCTCCTCTTAATCCATCCCCAGTGACATTTGAAATACATTAGCACGGTAATCTGGTGCTGTCAAGCCACATTTTACCAGATGTGGGACACTCCGTAATCCTTAATGCACAGAGTCTAAAAATATCACAAAGCCCGAGATCTTTAAGGGAACAGGGACATTTGTAACACACACCGGGTGAATCGATGGAGAGAATTGGATGATGGGACAGGACACAGGGGCTGCCCACTGTTAGAGTTGTGGGCTCTCGATGAGATATGAGCCCATCTTCCTGCTCAGGTGATAGGAAACAATCACACGGTCACTGTTCCAAATAACAGGGAGGCTAGGAGTCATTTCACCATTCATCCACACTGCCCTATACTGTGTACAGTGTAAATCCTCAGGGACAGCGCTATATACAGTGTAACTACAGTGAAACAGCACTGTGTACAGTGTAACTGCAGAGAGAGACAGCACTGTGTACAGTGTAACTACAAAGAGACAGCACTGTGTACAGTGTAATTACACAGAGAGACAGCACTGTGTACTGTGTTATTGCAGAGAGAGACAGCACTGTGTACAGTGTAGCTACAGAGAGAGACAGCACTGTGTACAGTGTAGCTACAAATAGTCATCTCTGTGTACAGTGTAACTACAGAGAGTGACAGCACTGTGTACAGTGTAGCTACCAAGAGACATCTCTGTGTACAGTGTAGCTACAGAGAGAGACAGCACCGTGTATAGTGTAGCTACAGAGAGAAACAGCACTGTGTACTATGTAACTACAGAGAGTGACAGCACTGTGTACAGTGTAGTTACAGAGAGACAGCACTGTGTACAGCGTAGTTACAGAGAGACAGCACTGTGTACTGTGTAACTGCAGAGAGTGACAGCACTGTGTACTGTGTAGCTACAGAGAGAGACAGCACTGTGTACTGTGTAACTACAGAGAGAGACAGCACTGTGTACAGCGTAGTTACAGAGAGACAGCAATGTATACTGTGTAACTACAGAGAGAGACAGCACTGTGTACAATGTAGCGACAGAGAGAGACAGCACTGTGTACAGTGAGACAGCACTGTGTACAGTGTAACTACAGAGAGTGACAGCACTGTGTACAGTGTAACTACAAAGAGAGACAGCACTCTGTACAGTGTAACTACAGAGAGAGACAGCACTGTGTACAGTGTAACTATAGAGAGAGACAGCACTGTGTACAGTGTAGTTACAGAGAGACAGCACTGTGTACTGTGTAATTACAGAGAGTGACAGCACTGTGTACAGTGTAACTACAAAGAGAGACAGCACTGTGTACGGTGTAACTACAGAGAGAGACAGCACTGTGTACAGTGTAACTACAGAGAGAGACATTACTGCTTACTTTGTAACTACAGACAGAGACAGCACTGTGTACAGTGTAACTACAGAGAAAGACAGCACTGTGTACTGTGTAGCTACACAGAGAGACAGCACTGTGTACAGTGTAATTGCACAGAGAGACAGCACTGTGTACTGTGTTATTGCAGACAAAGACAGCACTGTGTATAGTGTAGCTACAGAGAGAGACAGCACTGTGTACAGTGTAAATACTAAGAATGACAGCACTGTATACAGTGTAACTACAGAGAGAGACAGCACTGTGTACAGTGTAAATACTAAGAATGACAGCACTGTATACAGTGTAACTACAGAGAGAGACAGCACTGTGTACAGTGTAACTACAGAGAGAGACATTACTGCTTACTTTGTAACTACAGACAGAGACAGCACTGTGTACAGTGTAACTACAGAGAAAGACAGCACTGTGTACTGTGTAGCTACACAGAGAGACAGCACTGTGTACAGTGTAAATACTAAGAATGACAGCACTGTATACAGTGTAACTACAGAGAGAGACAGCACTGTGTACAGTGTAACTACAGAGAGAGACATTACTGCTTACTTTGTAACTACAGACAGAGACAGCACTGTGTACAGTGTAACTACAGAGAAAGACAGCACTGTGTACTGTGTAGCTACACAGAGAGACAGCACTGTGTACAGTGTAATTGCACAGAGAGACAGCACTGTGTACTGTGTTATTGCAGACAAAGACAGCACTGTGTATAGTGTAGCTACAGAGAGAGACAGCACTGTGTATAGTGTAGCTACAGAGAGAGACAGCACTGTGTACAGTGTAGCTACAGAGAGAGACAGCACTGTGTGGAGTGTAGCTACAGAGAGAGACAGCAATGTGTACAGTGTAGCTACAGAGAGAGACAGCACTGTGTACAGTGTAACTACAGTGAGAGACATGACTGTGTACAGTGTAGTGACAGAGAAAGAGACAGCACTGTGTACAGTGTAGCTACAGTGAGAGACATGACTGTGTACAGTGTAGTGACAGAGAAAGAGACAGCACTGTGTACAGTGTAACTACAGTGAGAGACATGACTGTGTACAGTGTAGTGACAGAGAAAGAGACAGCACTGTTTACAGTGTAGCTACAAAGACACATATCTGTGTATAGTGTACCTACAGAGAGAGACAGCACAATGTACAGTGTAGCTACAGAGAGAGACAGCACTGTGTACAGTGTAACTACAGAGAGAGACATCACTGTGTACAGTGTAACTACAGAGAGAGACATTACTGCTTACTTTGTAACTACAGAGACAGCACTGTGTACAGTGTAACTACAGGGAGAGACATTACTGCTTACTTTGTAACTACAGAGACAGCACTGTGTACAGTGTAACTACAGAGAGAGACATCACTGTGTACAGTGTAGCGACAGACAGAGACAGCACTGTGTACAGTGTAACTACAGAGAGAGACATCACTGTGTACAGTGTAGCGACAGAGAGAGACAGCACTGTGTACTGTGTAACTACAGAGAGAGGCAGCAATGTGTACAGTGTAGCTACAGAGAGAGACAGCACTGTGTACTGTGTAACTACAGAGAGAGGCAGCAATGTGTACAGTGTAGCTACAGAGAGAGACAGCACTGTGTACTGTGTAACTACAGAGAGAGGCAGCAATGTGTACAGTGTAGCTACAGAGAGAGACATCGCTGTGTACAGTGTAGCAACAGAGAGAGACAGCACTGTGTACTGTGTAACTACAGAGAGGGACAGCACTGTGTACAGTGTAATTACACAGAGAGACAGCAGTGTGTACAGTGTAGCTACAGAGCGAGACAGCACTATGTACAGTGTCATTACAGAGAGAGACAGCAATGTGTACAGTGTAACTACAGAGACAGCATTCTGTACAGTGTAACTACAGAGAGAGACAGCAATGTATACAGTGTCACTACAGAGAGAGCACTGTGTACAGTATAACTAGAGAGAGAGAGACAGCATTCTGTACAGTGTAACTACAGAGAGAGACAGCAATGTGTACAGTGTAGCTACAAAGAGACATCTCTGTGTACTGTGTAACTACAGAGAGAGACAGCACTGCGTGCAGTATAGCTACGGTGAGACAACTCTATGTACAGTGTAGCTACAGAGAGAGACAGCACTGTGTGCAGTGTAACTACAGAGAAAGACAGCACTGAGTGCAGTGTAACTTCAGAGAGAGACAGCAATGTGTACTGTGTTATTACAGAGTGAGACAGCACTGCGTACAATGTAATTACAGAAAGAGACAGCACTGTGCACAGTGTACATACAAAGAAAGACAGCACTGTGTACAGTTTAGCTACAGAGAGAGACATCACTGTGTACAATGTAACTACAGATAGAGACAGCACTGTGTACAGTGTAGCGACAGAGAGAGACAGCACTGTGTACAGTGTAACTACAGAGAGAGAGACAGCAGTGTGTACTGTGTAACTACAGAGAGAGACAGCACTATGTACAGTGTCATTACAGAGAGAGACAGCACTGTGTAATGAGTAACTACAGAGAGAGACAGCACTGAGTACAGTGTAACTACAGAGAGAGCACTGTGTACAGTGTAACTATAGAGAGAGACAGCATTCTGTACAGTGTAACTACAGAGAGAGCACTGTGTACAGTGTAACTATAGAGAGAGACAGCATTCTGTACAGTGTAACTACAGAGACAGACAGCAATGTGTAATGAGTAACTACAGAGAGAGACAGCACTGTGTCCAGTGCAGCTACAGAGAGACACTGCACTGTGTACAGTGTGACTACAGAGAGAGACAGCACTGTGTACTGTGCAACTACAGAGACAGCACTGTGTACAGTGTAGTGACGGAGAAAGACAGCACTGTGTACAGAGTAACTACAGAGAGAGCACTGTGTACAGTGTTACTATAGAGAGAGAGACAGCATTCTGTACAGTGTAACTACAGAGAGAGACAGCATTCTGTACAGTGTAACTACAGAGAGAGACAGCACTGTGTACTGTGCAACTACAGAGACAGCACTGTGTACAGTGTAGTGACAGAGAAAGACAGCACTGTGTACAGTGTAACTACAGAGAGAGCACTGTGTACAGTGTTAGTATAGAGAGAGATAGCATTCTGTACAGTGTAAGTACAGAGAGAGACAGCATTCTGTACAGTGTAATTACAGAGAGAGCACTGTGTACAGTGTAACTATAGAGAGAGAGACAGCACTGTGTACAGTCTAGCTACAAAGAGACATCTCTGTGTACAGTGTAGCTACAGAGAGAGACAGCACTTTGTGCAGTGTAACTACAGAGAGAGATAGCACTGTGTACAGTGTAGCGACAGAGAGAGACAGCACTGTGTACTGTGTAACTACAGAGAGACAGCACTGTGTACAGTGTAGCTACAGAGAGAGACAGCACTGTGTACTGTGTAACTACAGAGAGAGACAGCAATGTGTACAGTGTAACTACAGAGAGAGCACTGTGTACAGTGTAACTATAGAGAGAGAGACAGCACTGTGTACAGCGTAACTACAGAGAGAGACAGCACTGTGTAATGAGTAACTACAGAGAGAGACAGCACTGTACACAGTGTAACTACAGAGAGAGACAGCACTGTGTACTGTCTAATTACTGAGAGAGACAGCACTGAGTACAGTGTAACTACAGAGAGACAGTACAGTGTAACTACAGAGAGAGATAGCAATGTGTACAGTGTAACTACAGAGAGAGCACTGTGTACAGTGTAACTATATGAAGAGAGACAGCATTCTGTACAGTGTAACTACAGAGAGAGACAGCACTGTGTACAGCGTAACTACAGAGAGAGACAGCACTGTGTACAGCGTAACTACAGAGAGAGACAGCACTTTGTAATGAGTAACTACAGAGAGAGACAGCACTGTACACAGTGTATCTACAGAGAGAGAGAGCACTGTGTCCAGTGCAGCTACAGAGAGACAACACTGTGTACAGTGTCATTACAGAGAGAGACAGCAATGTGTACAGTGTAACTATAGAGAGAGACAGCACTGTGTACTGTCTAATTATTGAGGGAGACAGCACTGAGTCCAGTCTAACTACAGAGAGAGAGCACTGTGTACAGTGTAACTATAGAGAGAGACAGCATTCTGTACAGTGTAACTACAGAGAGAGCACTGTGTACAGTGTAACTATAGAGAGAGAGAGAGAGCATTCTGTACAGTTAACTACAGAGAGAGACAGCAATGTGTACAGTGTAGCTACAAAGAGACATCTCTGTATACTGTGTAACTACAGAGAGAGACAGCACTGCGTGCAGTATAGCTACAGTGAGACAAATCTGTGTACAGTGTAGCTACAGAGAGAGACAGCACTGTGTGCAGTGTAACTACAGAGAGAGTCAGCACTGTGTACAGTGTAGCAACAGAGAGAGACAGCACTGTGTGCAGTGTAACTTCAGAGAGAGACAGCAATGTGTACTGTGTTATTTCAGAGTGAGACAGCACTGCGTACAATGTAATTACAGAAAGAGACAGCACTTTGTACAGTGTAAATACAAAGAAAGACAGTACTGTGTACAGTGCAACTAAAATAGACAGTACTGTGTACAGTGTAACTACAGAGAGAGACAGCACTGTGTACAGTGTAGCGACAGAGAGAGACAGCACTATGTACAGTGTCATTACAGAGAGAGACAGCACTGTGTTCTGTGTAATACTGAGAGAGACAGCACTGTCTACTGTGTAACTACAGAGAGACAGCACTGTGTACAGTGTAGCTACAGAGGGAGACAGCACTGTGTACAGTGTAGCTACAGAGGGAGACAGCACTCTGTACAGTGTAACTACAGAGAGAGGCAGTACTATGTCTAGCTTAGGTACTGAGAGACAGCACTGTGTACTTCGTAACTACAGAGAGAGACAGCACTGTGTACCATGTAATTACAGAGAGAGACAGCACTGTGTACAGTGTAACTACAGAGAGAGACAGCACTGTGTACTGTGTAACTAAAAAGAGAGACATCACTGTGTACAGTGTAGCTACAGAGAGAGACAGCACTGTGTACGGTGTCATTATAGATAGAGACAGCTCTGCGTACAGTGTAATTACAGAGAGACAGCACTGTACACAGTGTAATTAGAGAGACAGCACTGTGTACAGTGTAACTACAGAGAGAGCACTGTGTACAGTGTAACTATAGAAAGAGACAGCACTGTGTACAGTGCAACTACAGAGAGAGACAGCACTGTGTACGGTGTCATTATAGATAGAGACAGCTCTGCGTACAGTGTAATTACAGAGAGACAGCACTGTACACAGTGTAATTAGAGAGACAGCACTGTGTACAGTGTAACTACAGAGAGAGCACTGTGTACAGTGTAACTATAGAAAGAGACAGCACTGTGTACAGTGCAACTACAGAGAGAGCACTGTGTACAGTGTAACTACAGAGAGAGCACTGTGTACAGTGTAGCTACAGAGAGAGACAGCACTGTGTACAGTGTAGCTACAGAGAGAGACAGCACTGCGTGCAGTTTAGCTACAGAGAGAGACAGCACTATGTACAGTGTAGCTACAGAGAGAGAGAGACAGCACTCTGTACAGTGTTGCTACAGGGAAACAATGCATTATCTGGGCCGACATGACACAATTTTTTAAAGTTCACTTGAGAATGTAACTTCTGAAAAGTTTTGGGAACTGAAATGAATATGTCCATTCTAAAAGATGATAGACTTACCAAACAATCCAGGTCTTTTTCAATATGTCATTTCAGTTTCATCACATTGTAAACTTTTGCTATAAATTCTATCTCTTACAATCTTATCTCCACAACCACCTGATTAAGGAACAGTGCTCTGAAAGCTAGTGCTTCCAAATAAACCTGTTGGACTATAACCTGGTGTTGTGTGATTTTTAACTTTGTACACCTAAGTCCAACACGAGCACATGTAAATCATAATGACAGAGAGACAGCGCAGTGTACTGTGTAACTACAGAGGCAGCACTGTGTACAGTGTACCTACAGAGGGACAGCACTGTGTACAGATTAATTACAGAGAGACAGCACTGTGTACAGTGTAACTACAGAGAGACAGCACTGTGTACAGTGTAGTTACAGAGAGACAGCACTGTGTACAGAGTAACTACAGAAAGAGACAGCACTGTGTACAGTGTAATTACAGAGAGACAGCACTGTGTACTGTGTAACTACAGAGAGAGACAGCACTGTGTACAGTTAATTACAGTGATACAGCAGTGTAACTACAGAATGACAGCACTGTGTACAGAGTATCCCCAGAGAGAGAGTACTGTGTTCTGTGTAGTTACAGAGAGACAGCACTGTGTACAGAGTAACTACAGGCAACACTGTGTATAGTGTAACAACAGACAGAGACAGCACTGTATGCAGTGTAGCCCCAGTGAGTCAGCACTGTGTACACTGTAGCCCGAGAGAGACAGTGCTGTGTACAGTGTCGGTCCACACACTTACCCTTTTCTTCCTACAGCTCGAATGCACTGAAGCTTAATTGAACTTCATAGGGACTGTAATATCGTCTCTCCATCTGTCATCTGGATAAAAAGGATTAGGTTCTAATCGGTGATGTCTAGTTCACTGGCTGTTATTAAACAGAAAGAGCTGACCAGTCAGGCAGATTAATTCCTTTGGCCTGTTTGTATTTTGAGTTATGTTCAATCCGAGAGGTACAAGGGGCGGAATTGGGAGCAAACCAGCTCACTGCCATGGATTCAAAACAACTGCTGTACTTTCTCAGTCACCTTGGGCTTTAGCTCCACCTCCCTCTCCCACTCCCCTCCCACTCCCTCTCCCACACCCTCTCCCCCTCCCCCTCCCCTCCCACACCCTCTCCCCCTCCCCTCCCACACCCTCTCCCCCTCCCCTCCCACACCCTCTCACCTTCCCTCCCACTCCCTCTCCCCTCCCCCTCCCCTCCCACACCCTCTCCCCCTCCCCTCCCACACCCTCTCACCTTCCCTCCCACTCCCTCTCCCCTCCCCCTCCCCTCACACACCCTCTCCCCCACCCTCCCGCACCCTCTCCCCCTCCCCTGCACATCCTCTCCCCCTCCCACTTCCTCTCCCCCTCCCCCCCACACCCTCTCCCCCTCCCCTCCCCTCCCACTCCCCTCCCCCTCCCCTCCCACACCCTCTGCCCCTCCCCCCACACCCTCTCCCCCTCCCCTCCCACTCCATCCCCTCCTGTCCCACAACCCCGCCCCCTCCCCTCCCACAAATTCACCCCCTCCCCTCCCACTCCCTCTCCCCTCCCCCTCCCTCTCCCCCTCTCCTCCCACACCCTCTCCCCCTCTCCTCCCACACCCTCTCCCCCTCCCGTCCCGCACACTCTCCCCCTCCCCCCAACACCCTCTCCCCTCCCCCTCCCCTCACTCATCCTCTCCCCCTCCCCTCACACACCCTCTCCCCTCCCCTCCAACTCCCGCTCCCCCTTCCCTCCCACTCCCTCTCCCTCCCCTCCCACAGCCTCTCCCCCTCCCCTCCCACACCCTTTCCCTTCCCCTCCCACTCCCTCTCCCCTCCCCCTCCCCTCCCACATCCTCTCCCCCTCCCCTCCCACACCCTCTCACCTTCCCTCCCACTCCCTCTCCCCTCCCCCTCCCCTCACACGCCCTCTCCTCACCTCTCCCACTCCCTCTCCTCACCTCTCCCACTCCCTCTCCTCCCCTCCCACACCCTCTCCCCCTCCCACACCCTCTCCCCCTCACACAACCTCTCTCCCTCCCCTCACACAACCTCTCTCCCTCCCCTCCCATTCCCTCTCCCCCTCACCTCCCACACCCTCTCCCCCTCCCCTCCCACACCCTCTCCCCCTCCCACACCCTCTCCCCCTCACACAACCTCTCTCCCTCCCCTCACACAACCTCTCTCCCTCCCCTCCCATTCCCTCTCCCCCTCACCTCCCACACCCTCTCCCCCTCACCTCCCACACCCTCTCCCCCTCCCCTCCCACACCCTCTCCCCCTCCCCCCAACACCCTCTCCACTCCCCTCCCACACCCTCTCCCTCGCTCCTCCCACTCCCTCTCCCCCTCCCCTCCCACACCCTCTCCCTCGCTCCTCCCACTCCCTCTCTCCCTCCCCTCCCACACCCTCTCCCTCGCTCCTCCCACTCCCTCTCTCCCTCCCCTCGCACACCCTCTCCCCCTCACACACCCTCTCCCCATACCTCCCCTCCCACTCCCTCTCCCTCACCCCTCCCCCCACACCCTCTCCCCTCCCCTCCCACTCACTCTCCCCTCCCCTCGCACACCCTCTCCCCCTCCCTCCCACAATGTCTCCCCCTCCCCTCCCCCTCCCTCTCCCTCTCCCCTCCCACACCCTCTCCCCCTCCCCTCCCACACCCTCTCCCCCTCCCCTCCCCCACCCTCTCCCCCTCCGCTCCCCCACCCTCTCCCCCTCCCCTCCCACACTCTCCTCCCACCACTCACTCTCCCCAAACCTCTTGTCCCATTGCTTTGCCCCACCCTTCTAAAGGCTGGGGTGTGGGGTGGGGTTCTAGTCGTGGGTATAGGGGAGGGAGTTCTGCACTGTCAGAGGGTAGTTCAGAGTCAACTACCTTGCTGTGGGTCTGGAGTCACGTGTCGGCCAGACCAGGTCAGGACGGCAGATATCCTTCCCTGAAGGAGATGAGTGAACCAGCTGGGTTTCTCTGACGACGGTTTCATCTTCGTCCCAGACCCTTTGTGTATTGAATTCAAACTCCACCCATCTGGCATTAGCTGGGTCTCTGAATTAACGATGTGGTGATAATGCCACCAGGCCCTCGCTCTGCCCACCTTCCCTCTCTCTCGGGGGAGGGGGTAGCTGAGGTGGGGGGAGGGGATTAACAATCCCTCAATTTTGAGAAAAGGGGCAGGGGTTGGGATTCCACTCTGGGGCCTTGGGATAATGCCTATTGCATCACAAAAAACAGATTTGCACGATCTTTAATCAGTCCCTGGGATCTTGCTGTGCGCAAATTGGCTGCTGCATTTCTCACTCTGTGGCAGTGATCAATTTCTCCTTCGGTGGGATGTGGGTACCAATTCACCTGGCATTGATTGATAATCTAACCCCGTGTCAGGGCACAGTTTAACCCCCATTGTGAGTCATAGAGTCATACAGCATGGAAACAGACCCTTCAGCCCAATAGTCCGAGCTGAGCATAATCTCAAACTAAACTGGTCCCTCCTGCCTGCTCCTGGCCCATATCCTTCCAAACCTTTCCTATTCCTGTACTTACTGGATTAGTGGTGCTGGAAGAGCACAGCATTTCAGGCAGCATCCAACGAGCAGCGAAATCGACGTTTCGGGCAAAAGCATTCCTGATGAAGGGCTTTTGCCTGAAACGTCGATTTCGCTGCTCGTTGGATGCTGCATGAACTGCTGTGCTCTTCCGGCACCACTAATCCAGTATTTGCTTTCCAGCATCTGCAGTCATTGTTTTTACCTCGTTGATTTATTCCTGTACTTATCCAAGTGTGTTTATCCAAATGTTTACCTATTTATTTACTTATCTATGCTATTCAACTCCGTGATCTGCCTGTATTGTTCATAAGACAAAGCCTTTCACTGTGCCTCAGTACACATGACAATAAATTCAATTGAATTTTAAACCTTGTAACTGTTCCCACATCCACCACTTCCTCAGGAAGTTCATTCCACACACAAACTATTCTGTCTAAAATAAAATTGTTTCTCGTGCCTTTTTAAAATCTTTCTCCTCTCACCTTAAAAATATACCATGAAGTCTTGAAATACTCCGTCCTAGGGAAAAGACTTTATTCACCCTTCGTGATTTTATAAACTTCTATAAGGTCACCCCTCAGCCTCCTGTGTTCCGGTGAAAAAAGTCCTGGTTTCTACCTAAAACTCAAGCTCTTCATTCCCAACAACATCCTGGTAAAGCTCTTCTGAACCCTCTTCAGCTTAATAATATCCTTCCTATAACAGGGAGACAGAACTGGATCCAGTACTCCAGCCGAGGCCTCACCAAAGTCCTGTACAACCCCAACATGATGTCATTTGTAAATATATTTGTAAACGCGCCTGGGCTATTGCAGAGCGGTCGAAGCCGCTGGGTTCAGGTTGTAGACTCCGAAGCAGGGAGGGTTCAAGTCCGGCCGCTGCATAATGTTCCTGTTACTGTGCTGCGTGTTAAAGCACTGCTGTATTAAAATTCCAACACCACACCTGGTTTTGGGGGCGGCTCAGTGGTTAGCACTGCTGCCTCACAGCACCAGGGCCCCAGGCTCGATTCCAGCCTCTGGCAACTGTCTGTGTGGAGTTTACACATTCTCCTCGTGTCTGCGTGGGTTTCCTCCGGGTGCTCCAATTTCTTCCCACAGTCCAAAGATGTGCAGGTCACGGTGAACTGGCCATGTTAAATTGCCCCATAGTATTAGTCAGAGGGAAATGGATCTAGGTGGGTTACTCTTCGGAGGGTCGGTGTGGACAGGTTGGCCCGAAGGGCCTGTTTCTACACTGTAGGGAATCTAATCTAATGTAATCATATTGCCATTCCATCAGTGTCACTGGGTCAGAATTTTGGACCACCCTCCCTCAGGACATTGTGGATGCCTCCACAGCACATGGACTGTGGTGATTCCAGAAGGTAGCGTACCCCCTTCTGAAGGGGCAACTAGGGATGGGCAATAAATACTGGACCCAGCCAATGATGCCCACATTCCCCATGAATGCAACTTTAAAAAAATGTCGCTGTAGGTCTGGAGTCACATGTAGGTGACCAGGTAAGGGTGGT
Organism: Chiloscyllium punctatum; assembly: GCF_047496795.1. Classification (NCBI taxonomy): domain Eukaryota; kingdom Metazoa; phylum Chordata; class Chondrichthyes; order Orectolobiformes; family Hemiscylliidae; genus Chiloscyllium; species Chiloscyllium punctatum. Next base: position 75,169,721 of record NC_092767.1, read on the forward strand.
AGGTTTCCTTCCCTGAAGGATTAGTGAGCCAGATGGGGTTTTACAGAAATGGGTGTGACTTCCTTGGTCATTGTCACACTGATAAACTTGCAAATCTGGATTTTTTAAATGAATTGAATTGGAATTTCTCTAGCTGTTGTAATGGGAGTTGAACCCAGAGCATCTAGCCTGGGACCTTCTGGCTTAATAATTCAGGGATTTTTGGTTTGAGTTATTCTTAACTTGAAAGGGTTCAGAAAAGATTTACAAGGATGTTGCCAAGGTTGGAGGATTTGAGCTACAGGGAGAGGCTGAACAGGCTGGGGCTGTTTTCCCTGGAGCATCAGAGGCTGAGGGGTGACCTTATAGAGGTTTATAAAATCATGAGGGGCATGGATAGGATAAATAGACAAAGTATTTTCCCTGCGGTGGGGGAGTCCAGAACTAGAGGGCATAGGTTTAGGGTGAGAGGGGAAAGATATAAAAGAGACCTAAGGGGCAGCTTTTTTGAGCAGAGGGTGGTACGTGTATGGAATGAGCTGCCAGAGGAAGTGGTGGAGGCTGGTACAATTGCAACATTTAAAAGGCAGCTGGATGGTACATAAAACGGAAGGGCTTGGAGAGAACTGGGCCAAGCGCTGGCAAATGGGACTAGATTGGGTTGGAACATCTGGTCAGCATGGACGAGTTGGACTGAAGGGTCTGTTTTCGTGCTGTACATCTCTATGACTCTATGACTCTAGGGACAGCGAAAAATTTTGTTTTGCATGCAGTACAGGGAGATCATACTATACAAAGATCATGGGGTGATAGAACAGAGCCAGGAATACAATGTTATTGTACATAGAATGTACACAAAAAGCAATGACTTGGATGTGCCGGTGTTGGACTGGGTTGGACAAAGTTAAAAATCACACAAAACCAGATTTTGGTCCAACAGGATTATTTGAAAGCACTAGCTTTTGGAAAACAGTTCCTTCATTGGGTGGTTGTGATGAAGGAGCAGCGCTCTTGAAGATAGCGCATCCAAATAATCCTGTTGGACTGTAACCTGGTTTTGTGTGATTTTTAACTTTGTCCATAAAAAGCAAGATCAACATTAGTTTTGAAAGTAGAGAGCTCCATTCAACGATCTAATAACAGCAGGGAAGGAGCTGTTCTTGAATCTGTTGGTACGTGTGTTTAAGCTTCTGTATCTTCTGCCTGATGGGAGAAGGTGGGAGAGTAAGCCCGGAGGTGGAGGAATAAGTGTTTATTCACTCATGGAATGTGGGTGTCACGACTTGGGCCCAAGTTTATTGCCCATTCCTAGTTGCCCCTTGAGAAGGTGGGGGGTGAGCTGCCATCTTGAACTGCTGCAGAGCATGTGCTGTGGGATGACCCACAATGCCCTGGGGGGGGGGGGGGGTACTTCCAGGATTCTGACCCAGCGACACTGAAGGAACGGCGATATATTTCCACAGTCAGGATGGTGAGTGGAGGGGAACTTGCAGGGGGTGGGGTTCCCATGTATCTACTACCCTTGTCCTTCCAGATGGAAGTGGCTGTAGGTTTGGATGGTGTTGTCTGAGGATCTTTTGGGTGAATTTCTGCAGAGCAGATGGTACACACTGCTGTGACTGAGTGAAGGAACGGATGTTTGTGGGTGTGGTGTCTATCAAATGGGGGCTGCTCTTGAAGTGAGGGCAGGAAACCAGACAGAACCCCACCCCCAACCCTCAGACAATGGTAATCATGGGATTCTTTGTGTCCACCCAACAGGCAGGTCTGCAGGTGTCATGGTGGTGCAATGGTTTGGAATCCAGAGACACAGGGGGCATGGGTTCACATCCCATCCCCACAGATATTGGAATTCAATGTATAGACATAGTTTAAAGATAAAGGGGGTGCGGGCTACTGGTTGTGGTGGGTCCAGAGTGGGGAATTTCGCCCCCTCGCCCCCTCGGCAAGGAAGGGTGGAAGCACAGTTGTTGGTGAGCAAAGATGGACTTCCTTTCAGCTTTACCTTTCTATTCTTAAACTATTCAAAATGGCATCGGATTGTGGCAACAGTTGTTCACTTTATCTTACTGTAATATTCACCTGCAAAATGTGAATGAGAATAGATCATTCAATTCAATTCATTAGATAGGCTCTTGATTAGTGATGGGATCAAGGGTTACGAGGAGAAGGCAGGAGAATGGGATTGAGAAGCATACCATGATCGAATGGCAGAACAGATTCAATGGGCCAAATGGCCTAATTCCTTTACCTTCTCGTCTTATTGTCTAAGCACGCACTACGGCAAGAAAATTCTTCCAACCTTGACATTGTTGCCATTTGATTTATTTCCCACCAGAGGGCAGAGTTGTCCATTATTTTCTCAGCAAAACCTAAGATTCTGTGTGGAGGCCCCTTTAATTCCACCCGCAGGCTGTGTTGCCATGGTTACTGGTGTTGTATGGAGATTAAGTACTTTAATTTCTCAAGTAAAGATGATGACAACAACAACTACCATCCTACTTTACTGAAACAGGGAGAAATGTTTTCATTTGCCTTCATTGCTGAGACCTTTAAGTGTAGGGGTTGGGACGTTCTGTTGAAGTTGTAGAGGATATTGGTGAGGCTAGTGTACTGTGTCCAGTTCTGGTCACCCTGTTATAGGGAGGATATTATTAAGCTGGACAGGGCTCAGAAAAGACTTACCAGTATGTTGCTGGGAATGGCGGGTTTGCGATATAGCCCGTGGGCAGCACAGTGGCACAGTGGTTAGCACTGCTGCCTCACAGCACTAGAGACCCAGGTTCAATTCCTGCCTCAGGTAACTGACTGTGTGGAGTTTGCACATTCTCCCTGTGTCTGCATGGGTGTGCTCTGGTTTCCTCTCACAGTCCAAAAGATGTGCAGGTCAGGTGAATTGGCCATGCTAAATTGCCTGTAGGGGTATGGGTGGGTTGCAGGTCGGTGTGGACTTGTTGGGCCGAAGGGCCTGTTTCCCCACTGTAAGTAATCTAATCTAAAAAAATAAACTGGAACTTTTTTCACTGGGAGTGTAGGAGTTTGAATGGTGACCTTATTGATGTTTATATATTCGTGAGGGGCGTGGATATGGCAAATGGCAAGGGTCTTTTCTCTGGGGTATGGGTATTCAAGACTATGGGGCATATTTTTGAGAAGAAAGATTTAAAAAGGACATGAGGGGCATGTGTGAAATGTACTGCTGGAGGAAGTGGATGAAGCATTTACATTTAAAAGACATTTGAATTGGAAATGTTTGGAAGGATATGGGCCAGGAGCAGGCAGGTGGGAATAATAGTTTGGGAATTTGATCGGCATGGACTGGTTGGACCGAAGGGTCTGTTTCCGTGCTGTACAACTCAATGGCCCAGAGAGTGGTGAGTCTGTGGAATTCTCAACCACAGAGACCAAAACATTAAATATTTTAACTGAGTTAGATACAGCTCTTGGGGTTCAAGGGATCAAGGGGTAGGGGGGAGAAAGTTGGAACAGGGGACTGGGTTGGATGATCAGCCCTGGTCATATCGAATGGGGGAGCAGTCTTGAAGGGCCGAGTGGCCTATTCCTGCTCTGATTTTCTCTTGGGGAGAACAGCGTGCCCTGCAATAGCAGAGGTTTTAATATTCACTCAGGTAGCTGCTTTAGTGTGTGCCTGGAGTGTGACCATCGGCTGGATTCTGTAAAGGTAACATCCTACCAAACAATGGAGCTGCTCTCTCATCAAAGAGAAAGAGAGAGAGAGAGAGAGAGACAAATGGTGACGGTTTAACATGAGGGTTTCCATGTCTCAGGCGAGGGGAGAGGTTGAGGAGCAGACCCTTCATGGTACCCATCACCCAGTGCAGGGATTGAACCCTGTTGGTGTCACCCTGCAGTGCAAACCAGCCGTCCAGGCTAACCCTGTACATTACCACTGACTCCCTACCTCTGTATCCCCACAGGGCCATCCCCGCTGTCCAATCCCACCCTTATAATGTACTACGGTAGCTTTGTATAATACAATGAGTTCCTGATGAAGGGCTTTGGCCTGAAACGTCAATTTTCCTGCTCCTCTGATGCTGCCTGACTTGCTGTGCTTTTGCAGCACCACTAATCTTGATCTAATTGAGGTTTGAGAAGATTTGTAGCTCAGGTTGAGGTTTTGGATGTAGGTTTGCTCACTGAGCTGGAAGGTTCATTTCCAGATGTTTCGTCACCATACTAGGTAACATCTTCATTGGGCCTCAGGTGAAGCACTGTGATAATTCTTGCTTCCTACTTATATGTGTGGGCTTTTTTTGGGTTGGTGATGTCATTTCCTGTGGTGCAGTCACTTCCTGTTCTTTTTCTCAGGGGGTGGTAAATGGGGTATGTGTTTGTTGATAGAGTTCCAATTAAATGCCCTGCTTCTAGGAATTCTCGTGCGTTTCTCTGTTTGGCTTGTCCTAAATGGATGTGTTGTCCCAGTCAAAGTGGTGTCCTTCCTTATCTTCCTTTTGTGGCTAGTTGATGTTCATGTATCCTGGTGCCTAGTTTTCTGCCTGTTTGTCCAATGTAGTGTTTATTACAGTCCTTGCCCGGTAATTTGTAAATGACATTAGTTTTACTTGTTGTCTGTACAGGGTCTTTCAAGTTCATTAGCTGCTGTTTTAGTGTGTTGGTGGGTTTGTGGGCTACCATGATGCCAAGGGGTCTGAGTAGTCTGGCAGTCATTTCAGAGATGTCTTTGATGTAGGGGAGAGTGGCTAGGGTTTCTGAGTGTGTTTTGTCTGCTCATTTGGGTTTGTTGCTGAGAAGAAGAACAGGAAGTGACTGCACAACCGGAAATGACATCACCAACCCAAAAAAAAAGCCCACACATATAAGCAGGAAGCAAGAATTATCACAGTGCTTCACCTGAGGCCCAATGAAGATGTTACCTGGTATGGTGACGAAACATCTGGAAATGAACCTTCCAGCTCAGTGAGCAAACCAACATCTAAAACCTCAACCTGAGCTACAAATCTTCTCAAACCTCAATTAGGCAGACTGTATTCATTGGGTACCCATTCTTTTTGAATACATGTTATAGATGATTTCCCTCTGCTATGCACATTTGTCACAATACAGTAAGTGGCAGCTTTCCACTGCATTTTGGCCAATAGTGTTTTGCTTGTTTCTGAGGTGCTGCTGCGTCAGAGGAGTTGTCAGACTGCAGTTAAGACATTAAGCCCAGGTCTCATCAGTTCTCAGGGAAATAAGTTCACAAAATAGGAGCAGAAATAGTCCATTTAGCCCCTTCCAAGCTGCCCCGCCATTCAATAAGTTTGTGGCTATCTTGATTGTGTTTTGAATTTCACTGATCACACTTACATCCCTCTTACCCCCATAACCTTAGACCCTTCTGACATACTAAAAGATATCCACCCCAGTCTTGAAAGTAAATATTTACTGACCCAGCTTCCACCACATTCTGAGGCAAAATTCCAAAAGCAAATTCCACCTGGTAGTCTGGCCGATATTTATCACAGAAACAATATCATGAAACGTGGTTATCTGGTCATTTTCACACTAACGTATGTGGAAGCTTGCTGTATGGAAATTATGTTTGCTACATTACAAAGGCAACTTCACAAATAATTCATCTAGTGTCAACTCTTCCAGGAACTACTGAGGTTGGAAAGACTCTACATATGTGCTCCCTTTCTATGCCTTGATTTCCAATCGCCTTTTCACACCCTACTGCAGGTCCCTGCAGAGTGAGTAATTTGCTCCTTTGTAAAGGGTGCTAGTTAACTTTTTTAATTCTTTCATGGGAAGCAGACATTATTGGCTGAACTAGCATTTGTTGCCCATTCTTCATTGATCCTCAGGGAGGTGGTAGTGAACTGCCTTCTTGAAACACTGCAGTAGGTAGACCCACAATGCCCTTAGGGAGGGAATTCAGTATTTTGACCCAGGGACACTGAGTGAACAGCGAGATATTTCTACATTAGGGTGATGAGGGGCTTAGAGGGGAACTTACAGGGGGTTGGTGTTCCCATGTATCTGCTGACCTTGACCTTCTAGATGGAAGTGGTTGCGGGTTTGTAAAGTGCTGCCTGAGGATCTTTGGTGGATTTCTGCAGTGCATCTTGTAGATGGTACACACTGCTGCTACTGAGCGTCGGTGATGATTAGATTCTCTACAGTGGAAACAGGCCCTTCGGCCCAACAACTCCACACCTACTCTCCTAAGAGTAACCCATCCCAGACCCGTTTCCCTCTGACTTATGCACCTAACGCTACGGGCAATTTCGCATGGCCAGTTCACCTAACCTGCACATCTTCGGACTGTGGGAGGAAACCGGAGCACCCAGAGGAAACCCACGCAGACACGGGGAGAATGTGCAAACTCCACACAGTCGCCTGAGTCAGGAATCAAACCCAGGTCCCTGGTGCTGTGAGGCAGCAGTGCTAACCACTGAGCCGCCACGAGTGGACGTTGACGGACAGGGTGCCAGGGAAAATTGCAGTGTTTTATCTGGTGGTTAGTGTAGACGATGCCCACTGTCCGACACATGGGAGATGATTGGGTGCATGGAGAAGAAAAAAAGAATAACTTTCATATATTTCTGTGTTTTCTACTATTGTTTTGTGTTTATATACATTTGATAATCACAGGACATCCACAAAATATCTTGGAACCTAATAAGGTATGTAATAAGAAGTGATAACATAGATCTAGGTGCTACACAAAGGCAGCTAAAATTAATCAGTTTCCTGAGGGGGTTCAACTCAAAAGTATCATCAGAGGGGCGGGAGTTGTTGTGTCTCTGATTTTGATTGGTGGAAAGGATTGTCTATCTGGATGTAAGGGGCGGGTCGCCAAAGACTTTAATTATTGATTGGGGCGGATAGCTGTCCATCAGACGGTTTTTGGGGCCGGGGGCAGCAGTTGGGGATTCTTGATTCTGATTGGAGGTAGCGACAGCCGTCAGATGTTCTGGATGATTATTGGTCGTCAGTGTTGTCTGTCAGTTTACACCGCAGGAAACCGAAAGCTGATTGGTAAATTAGCTATCCGTCAGTCATATATGGGTGGGTTCGCCATACACTTGATGCAGATTGGCGCAGCTCGATTCTATCATCAAGTGTTGGGCGGGATTTCTGCTTTCTTGATGCTGATTGGTGAATATGGCCGTCGGACGGCCACGGAATGGATTGGATTGCAATATACTGGATGTTGATTGGTGAAGGATGCTGTCTATCAGCATATTTAGGGGCGGGTGTCTAAGTCACTGATGTTTATTGGTGAGTAGCGCTATCTATCAGCATTGAGAGGCAGGGAGTCTGAATCCAGGACGTTGATTGGTGAAGAGTGCTGTCTATAAGCTAGTGCTCGTGGGCGTCAGAATCGTTGATGCTGATTGGTGAAGAAAGCTGTCTATCAGCCGTGGGGAGTCCGGTTGTCTGAACTCTTGATGCTGATTGGAGAAAAGCAGAACCAGTCAGCGGGGGAGGGTTGTCTGAATCCCTGATGCTGATTGGTGAGGAGGAAGTCTATCAGCTGCTGCATAAGCCGTCAGAACTATAGATGTTGATTGGTTAGAAATGCTGTCTATCAGCGGTGGAGAGGCGGGCTGCCTACGTTCTTGATGTCGACTGGTGAAGATAACTGTCTATCAGCTGGGGTGGGGCGGGGTGTCTGAATACCTGATGCCAATTGGTTAGGACAGCTGTCCATCGACTGGGGAGGGGCGGGGTACCAGACCCCTTGATGCTGATTGGTGCAGATGGTTGTCCTTCTGCCCTTCAGAGGTTGGGTTCGGGCAGCGGCTCAGGGAAGTTGTGGGATCCGGGGGGCGGCGAGGCGAGGCCTGGGCGGCGAGGCGAGGCCTGGGCGGCGGGGATCCCGTGATCGGTACATTATCGGAGGCTGGTGCCCCCCCCCCATTCCAGGATCCACCTGAGGGGAGGAGGCGGAGAGACTGAGCCCCACCCCCCACTCTCTCTCCCCTCCCCTTCCCCCCTTGCTCTCTCTTCCCCCCCCCACTCTCTCCCCCCCCCACTCTCTTTCCCCCCCCCACTCTCTTCCCCCCCCCCACTCTCTTCCCCCCCCCACTCTCTCCCCCCCCACTCTCTTTCTCCCCCCCACTCTCTTTCCCCCCCCACTCTCTTTCCCCCCCCACTCTCTTTCCCCCCCACTCTCTCCCCCCCCACTCTCTTTCCCCCCCCACTCTCTTTCCCCCCCCACTCTCTTTCCCCCCCCACTCTCTTTCCCCCCCCCACTCTCTTTCCCCCCCCCACTCTCTTTCCCCCCCCCACTCTCTTTCCCCCCCCCACTCTCTTTCCCCCCCCCACTCTCTTTCCCCCCCCCACTCTCTTTCCCCCCCCCACTCTCTTTCCCCCCCCACTCTCTTTCCCCCCCCACTCTCTTTCCCCCCCCACTCTCTTTCCCCCCCCACTCTCTTTCCCCCCCCACTCTCTTTCCCCCCCACTCTCTTTCCCCCCCCACTCTCTTTCCCCCCCCACTCTCTTTCCCCCCCCCACTCTCTTTCCCCCCCCACTCTCTTTCCCCCCCCCACTCTCTTTCCCCCCCCCACTCTCTTTCCCCCCCCCACTCTCTTTCCCCCCCCACTCTCTTTCCCCCCCCACTCATTCCCCCCCCCCACTCATTCCCCCCCCCCACTCTTTCCCCCCCCACTCTCTTTCCCCCCCCACTCTCTTTCCCCTCCCCCCCACTCTCTTTCGCCCCTCCCCCACTCTCTTTTGCCCCCCCACTCTCTTCCCCCCCCACTATCTCTTTCCCCCCCCCTTCCCTCTCCCCACCCCTTCAGTCTCTCCTCCCAGGCCCCCAGTTACCACCTTCCCCACCCCACCCCACCATTCCCCACTCTCTAACCCAGCATTCCCACCACCCACTGTCTCCCTCGCCCATGCAGAACCCGCTTTCACCCCAACCTATCGCCTCCAGTAAGCACCCACCATGAGCCCTTCCCCATTCAACATTCATCTCAGCCACACCCCCACCCTCACCCTCACCCTCACCCTCACCAGCACGAACCTGCCCATTCGTCTGCTGGGGAGAAAGTGAGGCCTGCAGATGCTGGAGATCAGAGCTGAAAATGTGTTGCTGGAAAAGCGCAGCAGGTCAGGCAGCATCCAAGGACCTGAAGGGCTCGTGCCCGAAACGTCGATTCTCCTGCTCCTTGGATGCTGCCTGACCTGCTGCGCTTTTCCAGCAACACATTCCTCTGCTGTACCTGACATGACCAACCTCTGCCTCCCCAGCACCCAATTCACTCTGCCCCCACCATCTAGACCAGCGTTCGGACCTCCCCAGTTTTGCTCCTGTTGTCTGTGCAGGTTTGGCAATAATTGCCCTTCCTTCCCCCATTTTAATGTGTGCGATATCTATTTCGTTTCAGATGTGGGATGAGCTGGCTAAGGTTTTGTGGGGTGCGGCCCGCGTGGGAAAGGTCTTCACGGAGAAACAGAGTGAGGAGCTGAGGCTGGCTGTTTGTAGTTCGGGGCTGGGGCCTGTTCTGAGGAAGGTCCAAGTTGCTGCAGAGCAATGCGTCAGTTCTCTCTTCGTCCACCGACAGGTAACAGCTTGAACGTGGCAACCTGTCTCTGGGACAGTCAGGAGCCCAAGAGAATTCTTCTTCTAAATATTAAATCTGTCTGCTCCTCGGGACTGTTCACCATGGGGTAGTGGGTCACACTTTAGCGTACGAATGTATGAATCAGGAGAAGTAGGCCACTCGGTCCCTTAAACCTGCTCTGTCAGTAAATCAAATAAAAATTAACTAAATGGGGTGGCACAGTGGTTAGCACTGCTGCCTCACAGCGGTAGGGACCCAGTCTCAGGCGACTGTCTGTGTGGAATTTGCACGTTCTCCCTGTGTCTGCGTGGGTATCCTCCGGGTGCTCTGGTTTCCTCCCACAGTCCAAAGACGTACAGTTTAGGGTGGTTTGGCTGTGCTAAATTACCCCATGGTGTTGTATACCTTGCCTGGAGAGTTTCCTGGGCAGAAGTGGGTCCTGCAGATGCCAGAGATTAGAGTCAAGATTAGAGTGGTGCTGGAAAAGCACAGCAGGTCAGGCAGCCTCTGAGGGAGCAGGAAAAAGCCCTTCGTCAGAAAGTACTTCTGTTGTTTCACCGAGATGACTGATGGTGATGCTATGTAAATGCAATTATTTTGTGGGTCATATCAAGGCACGGTGGCACAGTGGTTAGACCTGCTGCCTCACAGCACCAGAGACCCGGGTTCAATTCCCGCCTCAGGCGACTGACTGTGTGGAGTTTGCACGTTCTCCCTGTGTCTGCGTGGGTTTCCTCCGGGTGCTCCGGTTTCCTCCCACAGTCCAAAGATGTGCAGGCCAGGTGAATTGGCCATGCTAAATTGCCCGTAGTGTTAGGGTAGATGTAGGGGTATGGGTGGATTACGCTTCGGCGGGGCAGTGTGGACTTGTTGGGCCGAAGGGCCTGTTTCCACACTGTAAGTAATCTAATCTAATCTAATGAGTGACCCAGAAGTGTTGGGTTTGCGAGACGGAGGATGGGTACCCGATGTGCTTTTTTTTTTGCTCTTGTCTTTCAGAGAGGAGTGCGAGCGTTCAAAGAGCGTCCTCCATTTGGTGGAGAAAATGAGGCCTCTCGATGGAACCTCGCCTCCGAGATGGCTCCAGAATATTCCGGCAACACGATGGGGAGAGGGAGCCAGGAGGCAGCTGACGCCCGGATGGCCGAGGGTTCCTCACTGAGCGCAGAGGGAGGAGGGCAGCCGAACCTGGTCCGTCCGACAACGAGTGGATTTGGGGGCGGCCCCGGCAGGGCCCCCCTCTTCACCCCCGCGGGCCCTGGGCTGGGGCTGACCAGGGGCTTCCATGACGAGGCCTCGGTGCGGGGTCTGACCCCTGAGGACATCGCCAAGGCCAGGAACACAAAGCCGAGCAGAGTGAAGTGCAGCCAATCCAAAGGCCCCAGACAAACAGTGAGAGCATCATCCAACAGGTGGACGCGATAGCAGCAGGAGCAGGAGGAGGAGGAGGAGGCAGAGGCGTGCTCTTCCCTCATCCAACCCGGCTGTGTTTCAATCACTAACCACACAACACCAGGGTACAGTCCGACAGGTTTATGTGGAAGCACTAGCTTTCGGAGCGCTGCTCCTTCATCAGGTGGTTGTGAAGCAGGACCATAAGACACAGCATTTATAGCAAACGATTACGGTGTCATGCAACTGAAATGATACATTGAACAAACCTGGATTGTTGTTAAACCTTTCATCTTTTTTATAAAACCTTAAGTTATCTCGAGAATGTAACTTAAAAGAAGTTCTGGGATTTACATATAAATGAAACCTGCAACCCATTCTAAAAGATGAAAGACTTAACAACAATCTAGATTTGTTCAACGTTTCGTTTCAGTTGCATGACACCGTAATCTTTTGCTATAAATTGTGTCATATGATCCTGTCCCACAGCTACCTGAAGGAGCTTCTGAAAGCTTCCAAATAGACCTGTTGAACTGTAACCTGGTGTTGTGTGGGTTTTAACTTTGTCCACCCCAGTCCAACACCAGCTTCTCCACATTAATGAATAATGACAGTGTGTCCCAAGAAGGAATTCGACCTGTGGATTGACCTTCACAAGGAAAGGGACTGGTGATGGAGAAAATCCAATCAAAGATGTGTGCCCAGTGGGAGAAGCTTTTGACTGTTCCATTTTCTTTCCTGTTCCTAGATAAGTGAGCGAGCCCGTGAAAGGACAGTGCCCTCCTCACGAATCAGCCGCTTGGCGAACTTTGGAGGTAAGGCCGCTTGCACTCGGTGGGATTTAGCCCGTGTTCCCCAGGGCTTTAGCTTGGTTCCTCTGGATTGCTCACCCTGTGACCGAACCACTAGAACACAATCTCCCCATCGGCTTTCAGCCACAGGGCAGGATAATGTTTGGACAGCAGTGCACCCCCCCCCCCTCCAAACGCACTTGTTACGAGGGGAGTATTGAGTAACAGTGTTTCCTTTGGCAGGTTTAGCGGTGGGCCTTGGTATTGGTGCGTTGGCAGAAGTGGCCAAAAAGTCAGTGACTGGAAACCAGACGTCAAAAGGTGCGAGCTCAGCATTTGAACTTTTTGTCCGAATAGTTCTTGGGTAATGCAGTTGAGAATGAAGTTTTCTTCGCTCTCTGTCGCTCGCGCTCTATCTACATGTCGTTCTCGCTTGCTCTATTTCTCTCTGTCGTGCTCTCTCGCTTGCACTCTCACCGTCACTTCTTTGTCTCTCTCATTTTCTCTTTTTGTCTCTCTCTCTCTCTCTCTCTCTCTCTCTCTCTCTCTCTTTTTTTTTCTTTCTTGCTCTCTCTCTCTTCTGTATCATTCCCTCACTGCCCTCGCACAGGGTGGCACAGCTCATGCGTGATATGTGGCTTAATTCCATATACCTACCATTGGTTAATATCCCTTAATTCGTCTGCTTTACAGAAATTTATCTCTGTCAGATTTAAGCTAACAACTGATCCCAGCATCCACTGCAGTTTGTGGAAGCGTGTTCCAAATCTCTACCACCCTTTTCACCTAAAAGTGCTTCTGAACGTCTCTGTGGTACAGTCTGGTTCTAATTCTAGAGTCAGGTAGCACGGAAACAGACCTTCAAACCAACCAGTCCATGCTGACCACGTTCCCAAACGAAACTAGTCCCACTTAACTGCATTTGGCCCATATCCCTCCAAACCTTTCTTATTCACGTACTTATCCAAATGTCTTTTAAATGTTAAAAATCGCACAACACCAGGTTTATTTGGAAGCACTAACTTTCCTGACTTAGTGCAGGTGGTTAGAGTTAGAGTTAGACTGAATTCACAGATGTTTTAGTCATTCTGTACTGTTATAATACTTCAATCCTTGCTGGTTTCAACACAGACCACAAAGGATTACTGGACTCCAACCCCTTCCTATCGGAGGCTAATGCTGAACGCATCGTGGATACACTGTGCAAGGTGCGAGGGGCAGCTCTGAAGATCGGGCAGATGCTTAGCATTCAAGGTATGTTTTCCCACTGCGCTGACCCCTTCCTTCTCACTGACAGCCCCAGTCTCTGTCGAAACACTCGGTGTGTCTCTCTCCTGCCAGCCCAGCTTTGCTCCAAGGGCAATGGGTTCTTCCTCCATTCTCTGGGTGTAGGTAAATGGCAAGCCAGGCCTTTATCATCCATCCTGTTTCCCTTTTGAGAATGTTTCTAAGCTTCTCTCGTTTACTCGTATGACATTTTCAGAAGTTGTTTAATATTTGTGGTTTCTGAGTTGGCAATTTTAAACATTTTGTAGCATTTTTCTAAGAGTTTCTGTCATGGTTAACTTTCTTTTAACGCAGCTGCAGTCTTTGTAATGATGGTTTCTCATGGTGTGTGGAGTTCTGTAATCATGAGCTAGTAATAGCAGAGGAAGTCCTCTCTTGGACCCTTTCCCTTTTATTCTCTAATCCTCTGTGTCCGTCTCCCAGTCCCCGCCCAATCCTTTCACTCGCATCTGACGTTTTACATCTCTAACTTACCCCCCCCGCCCCCCCCTCCCCCCCCCCCCCCCACCTCCACCAGATCAGATGAGAGGTTATTGGCCAGAAATGTTATCTTGTTTCTCTTGTTACAGATGATGCGTTTGGTACGCTTTCCTTTATTGGTCAGAGAATTGAGTCCAGGAGTTGGGAGGTCATGTTGCGGCTGTACAGGACGTTGGTTAGGCCACTGTTGGAATATTGCGTGCAATTCTGGTCTCCTTCCTATTGGAAAGATGTTGTGAAACTTGGAAGGGTTCAAAAATAATTTACAAGGATGTTGCCAGGGTTGGAGGATTTGAGCTACAGGGAGAGGCTGAACAGGCTGGGGCTGTTTTCCCTGGAGCGTCGGAGGCTGAGGGGTGACCTTATAGAGGTTTACAAAATTTATGATGGGCATGGATAGGATAGATAGACAAAGTCTTTTTCCTGGGGTGTGGGAGTCCAGAACTAGAGGGCATAGGTTTAGGGTGAGAGGGGCAATGTTTTTAGAGTGGTGAGTATATAGAATGAGCTGCCAGAGGAAGTGGTGGAGGCTGGTACAATTGCAACATTTAAAAGGCATCTGGATGGGTATATGAATAGGAAGGGTTTGGAGGGATATGGGCTGGGTGCTGGCAGGTGGGACTAGATTGGGTTGGGATATCTGGTCGGCATGGACGGGTTGGGCCCAGTTATCAGAACTCTCTTGTGAGGATTTCATCTCTCTCAATAACCCCACCCGGGACGGAGACTGAAACCATTGTACCCTATTTCTGGTGCAGCAGATCACTTGTGTTCTTAGCCCAAGTTCCACACAGATACGCTGGGCCAATATCTCCAGGACATTCCCACCCCCCCCCCCACCCCCGTGTCCATAGGATTTCCCCAGGCTGCTCCAGCCTCCTCCACATTTCAAAGGTGAGCAGGTTTAGTGGGTTGGCTGTGGGAAACGCAGCGTTACAGGGATTGGGTGGGCCTGGGTGGATGCTTGTCGGTGGGTTGGTGTGGACTTGATGGGCTGAATGGCCTCTTTCCGCACTGTAGGGATTGTATGGTTCCAAGGCTCCCAGTAAGTCCTCTCCTACTCTGCAGGTAACTACCCCCCACTACAGGATCTGCTGTCAAGTATGTTGTCACCAAAAGGCCGATAGTGTTGACGTTGTGAATGTGTTGAACTCCGGTGTTGGGTCCTGAAGGCTAAACGGAAAACGAAGGGCTGTTCCTGCACTGCACTTCACTGGAACACTTTAGCAGGCCCACAACAGAAATGTTTGCAGTGGAGAGCGGTGGTGTCTTGAATCAGGAAGCAGCTGGAAATTTGGGATGCTTCCTGGGGCAAAATGGTCACCCAGTCTGTATTTGATCTCGCCAGTGCAGAGAAGACCAGATCGTGACCACCGTCATCTTTGGGGATGTTACAAGAAATTGGTGTAGCAGAGTCAGGCCTTTTAAGGGGAAAGGTTGAAAGAAAGGCCTGCATTGACATAGCGACTATCATGTCCTCAGCACAACCCAAAACTCTTCTCTGCCAATGAAGTCCTTCTGAAGCTCAGTCACTGATTTAATGAGCGTATGTTAGGGGCTAGGAGAAAGTGAGGACTGCAGATGCTGGAGATCAGAGTCGAGAGTGGGATGCTGGAAAAGCACAGCAGGTCAGGCAGCATCCCAGGAGCAGGAGGATGGACGTTTCAGGTAAAAGCCCTGATGAAGGGCTTTTGCCCAAAACATTGATTCTCCTGCTCCTCGGATGCTGCCTGACCTGCTGCGCTTTTCCAGCACCCCATTCTCGACAATGTCAGGGATACCCTTTTATTCAAAGGGTCAATGAAGTTTTCCATCTTTGGCCCATCGTAATAGAAGTGTGCAGCACCCTCTCTCTCAGAAAAGCAGTAGACATTAGTTCAGTTAGTAATATCAAGTCTGAGACTGTTTTTGTCATGCCTCGTGCATGTTCAGTAGAAGTGACTTGCAGGTCATTCTGCTATAACGCGTGTTTTGTGAACGCGAATTCGCTGCAATGCGACTTGGGGACACTTTGTAAAGTGCGAGCGTTTTAAAACATGTTGGCTGTAACACAGTTACATCGGCAACACTTCAAGCACTGTTTCTAAAGAGCAATTTTTGTTTTCTCTCTCTCTCTCTCTCTCTCTCTCTCTCTATAATGAGGGGTTGGCCAACAATGCAACCATGGTGTTACAGAAGAACTGACTGTACGTTTACGGACAGTCAGTACACCCACTTTCTGCAAACCAAAGGCATAGGTTTAAGCCATGCATCTTTGTGAATTACCTGAGAGCTTGGGAAGCTAGTGGTTCCCCATTGCTTTCTGGATGGCATTATGTAAGCCATTCAAAATATCCTCGCTAACCAATCAGAAGCACCCTTTTCCCCTTGTGGGATAAATTGTTGCGATTGGGCGAAATGCAAGAATGCCAAATTTTAATCAACGAGTCCAAGGTGGAAGATGTAACAACAGGTCTCTCGTGTGTTTCTCTCGTGGGTTGATGAAGGGGCTTGATGCCAGGGAGGGCAAATGGAGTCAAGATGCTGAAGAGTATCGTGGTGCAGGCTTGAGGGGCTGAATGGACTCTTTGGTTTTCCTATATCCCAGTATGTGTGCTGAAGAGTGTTTCAAACTCTCGGCACTGACTATGTTCAGAGAATCACTCTCCATTTTCTTTCTCCATGCAGACAGCAGTTTCATCAACCCGCAGCTCCAGAAGATATTTGAGCGGGTGCGGCAGAGTGCAGACTTTATGCCAGCCTGGCAGACAATGGTGAGTGCTCTCAAGGCAGCTCAAGGCCTCCCCTCCTCTTCCACTACCCTCCACTGACTGCACCTTCCTGTTAGATATTTCCTAACATTCTCTATGATGTCAGTGACCGCACTTCGAGAGTATCTAGTTGGGAGAGAAACTGCCCTCTGTTCATCAGGAAAGGTTGCTCCGGTAATTGACCGCCCCGAGCTCTCCTTAAACACTCTGTTTGCTTAGACTCTGCTGTAAATTCAAACATTGCTGCTGGCATTTGACGATTTTGATGAGTTGCTGCAATGCATCTTTGAGGTGGTACTAACTGGCACCACATCCACTCCCTCCACTACCAATCAGGCGGGGGCTGCTTTGTCCTGGATGGTGTTGAGCTTCTTGAGTGTTTGTTGGAGCTGCCCCCCATCCAGGGGCAAGTGGGGAGTATTCCCTCACACTCCTGACTAGTGCCTTGTAGATGGTGGATGGGATGTGGGGAGTCAGGAGGTGAGTTAGCTCAGAGTGAGACTAGGGAGATGATATGATATTGCTGGATTAGTCATTCAGAGGCTCAGGCTAATGCTCTGGGGCAGGGGGTCAAATCTCATCATGGCAGATAGTGGAATGTAAGGTTAGTTTCACAGTCACAGTGATGGTGACAGTCATCAATTGTCTTAAATTCCTATTTAGTTCATTCGGGGAGAAATCTGCTGTCCTTACTCAGTCTGGACCACATGTGACTCCAGACCCGCAGCAATGTGGTTGACTCTTGATTGTCTCACTGGGTCATTTCTGAGGGCAATTAAGGATGGGCAGCAGCCAGTGTGTCCCACGAACAAAGTATGGGAAACATAAAGGGAGAAAGTCCACGTGGGTCACAGCTGGAGGGTGTGGGCTGAGATAGGGCTCTCTGTGAATGGAGTGAACCGGGTGTGCCGTTGTCTTCCTCAGAAAGTGCTGGATGAGGAGCTGGGACCACACTGGCGGGAGAAGCTGGCAGAGTTTGAGGAAAAACCATTTGCTGCTGCTTCCATTGGTCAGGTGCATCATGGAGAGCTTCAGGATGGCAGGGAGGTGGCCATTAAAATCCAGGTGGGCCGCTGCTCTCTCCTCCAAACAGCTGACCCATCGTGTGGAGCCTTCCCGGGCCCCGTGCCCATAACCCCACCTCCCGTCCCAGTGCCCGTTACCCCCCTGTCCCAGTGTCATTAATCCCCCATCCCAGTGCCATTACCCCTGTCCCCATGCCCGTTACTCCCCCCCACCCCCACCCCCCCACCCATCCCAGTGCCAGTTACCCTGGCAGCATCGCCTCTGCTGTGACCAGCTGATTCCATCCAGAGTTGAGATCTAACCTTCCCAGTCACCCACATGGACCCATTGCATGGTTGCGAAAAACAGAAATTGCTGGAAAAGTTCAGCAGGTCTGGTAGCATCTGTGGAGAGCGAAATCGGAGTTAACCTGACTGGTTTGAGTGACCCTTCCTCGGAATGTTAACTCTGTTTCTCTCTCCCCAGAGTTAACACGCTGCGGAAGGGTCACACAAACCCAAAAGGTTAACTCTGATTTCTCTCCAGACCTGCTGAGCTTTTCCAGCAATTTCTGTTTTTGTTTCTGATCTACAGCACCCACAGTTCTCTTGGTTTTTATTATGTTCCTCGCTCTGTTGTATTAGCCTGTGCACTTTGTATGGTGTGATCTACATGTACTGCATGCAAAACAAAGCTTTTCACTGTACCTAGGTACATGTGACAATAATAAACCAAATTCAAACCATATTGCTGACCATTGCCTCCCTTCTATTCTGCCTGCTCCCCTTGTACACTGCCTATTCCTCACATCCAAAACTCCATCCTCAATCGTTCCCTAATCTTCCCTCCCACTTCCCGCCCTCACTCCATGATTGCTGCTTGTTTTCCTCCCCCGTCCCACTGTTGCGGATCAGGATCTAATCCACATTCCCCCTCGTGAACCTAGTTACTGACAACATCTTAACATCTCCACACACCCCCCCCACCCCCCCCCCCCCCACCCCCACCAACGTTGCTGTCTCTTCTTTAATCTAAGTGATCGGAATTGTTAGCCTTAATTAACGGGGACCGGGGATGCAGTTCCACATGTGGCTGTAAGATACCAGACTCCCCCTGTGCTCGGCAAGAGAGAAGGGTTTGGGATTAAGGTGCTGTGTCGCGGGGGTGTGTTTGTGTTTGACTGTTTGCTCTGTTTGGTGCCACCAGTACCCAGGGATAGCGCGCAGCATCAAGAGTGACGTGGAGAATCTGCTGTCTCTGTTGAAAATGAGCATCTCGCTGCCAGAAGGTAAAACAGAATTATTACAGCGCCTAAGGAGACCATTTGGCCCATCACAGGTGAACCAGCTCTCAGGATGAACAGCTCATTTAGTTCCATTCTCACACCTTCCCCTGTAACGCTGCTCATTGTTCTTTGTTAGATAACTTCCTCTTGAATGCCTCAACAAAGTTTCCTTAAACCAGCTGGTGGCCGCCATGCTGTGGTACCGGCTGGTCACTTTGGTCCCTCCTCCTGGCTTTGTCGCTGACATCCAGAGAACGTTGGTCGACTTCTTCTGGGACAAAAAGATGCACTGGGTCGCCGCGCAGGTTCTGAGTCTCCCTATCGAGGAGGGCGGTCAGTCGCTGGTGTGCGTCCGCACCCAGGTCGCGACGTTCCGCCTTCAGACCTTGCGGCGATACCTTTACGTCGAGCCTCCTCCTAGGTGGTGCGTCCTGGCGACGTATTTTTTCCGCCAGGTGCGTAACCTCAACTACGACACGCAGCTCCTGTTCGTCGACCGTGACGGTTTGGAGGTCGCCCTCAAGGTGCTGCCTGTCTTTTACCAGGACCTGATCACTGTCTGGAACATGGTCGAATCGCGTCGCGCCTACCCTCCGGCTGGAGTAGCGGCTGTCGTCAGGGAGCCGTTGCTCAGGAATCCGCACCTCCGTACTCGCGGGTTCGAGTGGCTGTCGGAGGGGAGGGCCGTGGCGGCGAGGGCGACCAGGGTCGGGGACGTGCTGGGTGCCGGGGGCCTGGGCTGGACGCTGCCGCAGGACATAGCGAGCAGGGCAGCGGTAGACGTCCGGTACGTGGCCACCGCCATCCGACGCCTTAAAACGGCGGTGCTCGGACCCGACGTAGTGCACCGGTTGGAGGACGCTCAGGTGTGCGGTGGGATCCCGTCCGCGCTCACCCCGGCCCGGACGGAATTTCACATTGGCCCCAAGGTCCCGTACTTCCCGCGGGAGCCTGTGCCCCACAACCTGAGCCGCCTCCGGAATTTTAATTTTGTCCCCTTCAGGGATATAAAAAGGAAGGCCCTGTATCGACTGCTGCTGCACACCGTCCACCTCTTCTCCCTCATCCACCGTCCGGACACGCCTTGGCGTGCCCATTTGCCACCGGGCGGTGGAGATCCCCAGTGGAGGGCTCTCTACGCGGGAGTCCTCCCCCTTTCTCTCGGAGATCTGGGGTGGAGGGTGCTGCACGCAGCAGTCCCCTGCAACCGCAGATTGCGGTGGTTCACGGACTCCCAGCCCAACTGCTTGTTCTGTGGCGCTGTGGAGTCCGTGGACCATGTATATATTGGGTGTGGGCGTTTGCACTCCCTTTTTGATTTTCTCAAAAACCTTCTCCTCTTCTTTTGGCTGCACTTCAGTCCCACGCTCCTGATCTTCGGGCACCCGGTACGGAGGAGGGAGGGCAGGTCCGAGGACCTCCTCGTGGGTCTGCTCCTGGGCCTGGCCAAACTGGCCATCAACAGGTCCAGGCAGCGGACCGTGGAGGGGGTCGTTAGGGCCGACTGCCTGCCCCTCTTCCGGGGTTACGTTAGAGCCCGGGTGTCCTTGGAGAAGGAGCACGCGGTGTCCACCGACACCCTGGAGTCGTTCAGGGAGAGGTGGGCGCCGCAGGGAGTGGAGTGCATCATTTCTCCCTCCAACTCTATTTTGATTTAGTCCCTACCCTCCCCTTCACTGTTTTGCTCACACAGCATTGCCCTGTGGTTTGAAGGGCAGTGCTTGTCACTGGCCACTCGGGTGTCTTTCCTATCTTCCTGGTGGTGGAAATTGAATAAAGATCTGTGCACTTTGTGTCTTTCACTGTGTCTCACATCTACACGCAAAAAAAAAAGAAGAAAAGAAAAAAAAAAGAAAAGAAAAAAAAAACAAACAAAGTTTCCTTCCACCACCCACAGCACAGTGGCTCAGTGGTTAGCACTGCTGCCTCAAAGCACCAGGGACCCGGGTTCGATTCCAGCCTCGAGCATCTGCCTGTGTGGAGTTTGTATATTCTCCCTGTGTCTGCCTCCGGGTGCTCCGATTTCCTCCCACAGCCCAAAGATGTGCAGGTTACAGTGGATTGGCCATGCTAAATTGCCCATTAGCCATCAGGGATGTGTAGGTTACGTGTGTTACTCGGGTAAATGTAAAGTCATAGGGTAGGGGAATGGGTCTGGGTGGGATACTCCTCAGACGGTCGGTATAGACTTGGTGGGCCGAAGGGCCTGTTTTCACACTGTAGGGATGTTTTTGGATTCTATTGTAATGATCCAGACCTACCTAGCTTTGTGGGAAACTCCTTCTTGCATCTTTTCCCAGTTACTTTAAATCTGTACCCTTTTATAATTGATCCTTTCACAATGGGAATGGTTTCTCCCCCTGTATTCTGCCTAAACCCCTCATCGTTGGGAATGGTTTCTCCCCCTGTATTCTGCCCGGACCCCTCATGGTTGGGAATGGTTTCTCCCTCTGTATTCTGCCCTGACCCCTCATCGTTGGGAATGGTTTCTCCCCCTGTATTCTGCCTAAACCCCTCATCGTTGGGAATGGTTTCTCCCTCTGTATTCTGCCCGGACCCCTCATGGTTGGGAATAGACAAGGCCCTTTGCACTGTTGATGTGAGCTGGCCCTAGGCTTTGGGAACAGGAGGAGCTGCAATGCCTACAATCTCTTCCTCTCTTTTCCCTGCAGGCCTGTTTGCCGAGAGCGGGATTGTGGTCCTGAAGCGGGAGCTGGAATGGGAATGTGACTACATACGGGAGGCAGCCTGTGCCAAGAAGTTCAGGTAGGATGGCCTTGACATTCTCATCCTTCCCCACGTGAGATCACGGAGAGGCTAATCTGTTGGCTTGGGATTGGTTGAGGGTATTCGAAGCAAAATCTCTGGGTTTAATCAAGTTACAAATTGAATGTTGCCATGGGAGAATTGATGGACCAGAGAGATGGACATTGAAGGGCACTTATCATCCCTGACAGCTACCTCCACAGTTGGAGAAACTGCAGTAGATTGTTGCTTCGTCTGTAAAGACCCAATTGCAAGGTGACAACCCACCTTTTGTTGGATGAGCAAGTTGGTATTGCTAGTGGCCTTTGGCGGATGTGAGTCATAGAGACGTACAGCACGGAAACAGACCCTTCGGTCCAACTTGTCCATGCTGATCAGATGTCCTAAATTAATCTAGTCCCATTTACCAGCACTTGACCCATAATCCTCTATTCACATACCCATCCAGATGCCTTTTAAATGTTGTACCAGCCTCCACCACTTCCTCTGGAAGCTCATTCCATCATTCCATACACGCCCCCATCCTCTACGTGGTGAGCATTTTGTGGCAAAAGATGACAATGGAGCTGAGAGAGTGCAGAAACTCCACACAGCACAGCTTGGTGGCCAAAGCCTGCAACTACACCGTGACTGTTGACATAGGAAAGTTGAGTGGGAAATGTTGACAGTTTTTATTCTCATCAAGGTTTATCTTTGTAAACTATGTTGCAACTCCCCCCACCCCACAAACGCCCCCTAGAGATTACAGATTAAAAAGGGAGGGGGAGTGTTAAGCAAGCGCTCAATGATTCACATATTTTCTCATGAATTTAAATGCAACTTGGTATCCCCATGGTGCTGGTTATGTCTTTTTCCTTGCTTTGCTGAGTATTCCAGCTTGAATTCCTTGACGTTTTAAACCATTAACCTCCGTGCTCCTGTTGATGCAGAATCATCAGTCTGTGAAATTGGAGCAAGTAAAACCAATGGGATAAGAATTAAAAACTACCACAAGAAATGGGAGTAGGCCATTCGGCCCGTCGAGCCTGCTCTGCCATTAAGTAGGATCACAGCAGATCCCACGTTCCTTGTGTCCACTTTCCTGCCCTTTCCCTGTAACCCTTGATGCCCCAACTGATCAGGAATCTCTTGATCCCAGCCTTAAATGCGCACAAGCACTTTGCCCCCACAGCTCTCTGTGACAAGGAGATCGAAAGACACTTAACCCTCTGAGAGAAGAAGTTTCTCCCCATCTCTGTGTTAAATTGGTGCCCCTTTATTCTGAGACTATGCCCTTTGGTCCTAGACCCTTCCATGAGGATTCTAAAGGGGCTTAACAGGGTATTTACACATTAAAGATCGTGACTGAATATAAAAAAAACTTCACTGAGATCACCTTTCATTCTTATAAACTCCAGTGAGCAGAGTGCCACCTTGTTTAGCCATTGGTTATAAGACGATCCCCCTTCACAAGGGACTATCCTTCACAAGGCACTATTCTTGTGAACATTCTCTGAACTGCCTCCAGTGGAGTGGTACCTTCCCTTAAGGGAACCAGAGCTGCTCACAGTACTCCAGCTACGGTCTCACTAGCACCTTGTACAGTTGCAGCAAGACCAGGTGATCATGGATCTGAAGTGAACCAAAACAGGAAATGCTGGAGCAACTCAGCAGGTCTGGCGGCATCTTTGAAGTGGAAGTGCCGGTGTTGGACTGGGCTGGACAAAGTTAAAAATCACACAACGCCAGGTTATAGTCCAACAGGTTTATTTGGCAGTACCAGCTTTCGGAGTGCTGCTCCTTCATCAGATAGCTACCTGAAGAAGGAGCAGCACTCCGAAAGCTGGTACTGCCAAATAAACCTGTTGGACTATAACCTGGCGTTGTGTGATTTTTTTTTAAAAACAGCATCTTTTGAAGAGATGGGTGCAGGGGCTGTAATTCAGTCCTCCACCACTTGGTGACACCGTTTCCTCATGAATCATTGCTGTGGTTTATTGGGCTTGACTCTGACCATTGTGGGAAATACTTTCAAAACAATCCTTTTCTTCCTTATCGCTCTGCTGTCTATATTCTGTCTGTATTGACGCGTCACCCTTGCACTTGCTGAGTTACCACTCTGGATAGTGACTGGGCTTGTAATCTAGAGGTTCAGGTTAATATTGTCAGGAAATCCCATCGTGCTACCTGTTAAGGTCTACATTCATCGATGACTCTGGAATTGGGAGCTCATCCTCAGTGATGGTGAGCATGAAGCTGCCCTCGATTATTGTTCAGTCACATCTTTAGGGAAGGAAATCTGCCATCCCTAACCTGGTCTGACCCACGTGACTCCAGACCAGCCGCGGTGTCGTTGATGCTTACTTGCTATTTGAAATGACCGAGCAAGCCAGTCGCAATTAAGGAGGGACAACAGATGCTGGGGATGATTCCATCACATTCCTGAACTGGGATTGAAAAATGTGTTGCTGGAAAAGCGCAGCAGGTCAGGCAGCATCCAAGGAGCAGGAGAATCGACGTTTCGGGCATAAGCCCTTCTTCAGGAATGAGGAGGGTGTGCCAAGCAGGCTAAGATAAAAGGTAGGGAGGAGGGACTTGGGGGAGGGGCGTTGGGAATGCGATAGGTGGAAGGAGGTTAAGGTGAAGGTGATAGGCCGGAGAGGGGGTGGGGGCGGAGAGGTCGGGAAGAAGATTGCAGGTCAAGAAGGCGGTGCTGAGTCCGAGGGTTGGGACTGAGAAAAGGTGGGGGGAAGGGAAATGAGGAAGCTGGAGAAATCTGCATTCATCCCTTGTGGTTGGTGGGTTCCTAAGCGGAAGATGAGGCTCTCTTCCTCCAGCCGTCGTGTTGCCATGGTCTGGCGATGGAGGAGGCCAAGGACCTGCATGTCCTTGGCGGAGTGGGAGGGGGAGTTAAAGTGTTCATCCATAGGGCGGTTGGGTTGGTTGGTGCGGGTGTCCCAGGGGTGTTCTCTGAAACGTTCCGCAAGTAGGCGGCCTCTCTCCCCAATGTAGAGGAGGCCACATCGGGTGCAGCGGATGCAGTAAATGATGTGTGTGGAGGTGCAGGTGAATTTGTGACAGATATGGAAGGATCCCTTGGGGCCTTGGAGGGAAGTGAGGGGGGAGTGTGGGCACAAGTTTTGCATTTCTTGCGGTTGCAGGGGAAGGTGCTGAGAGTGGAGGTTGGTTTGGTGGGGGGGGTGTGGATCTGACGAGGGAGTCGCGGAGGGAGTGGTCTTTCCGGAACGCTGATAGGGGAGGAGAGGGAAATATATCCCTGGTGGTGGGGTCTGTTTGGAGGTGGCGGAAATGACGAAGGATGATAACGATATATCTGGAGATTGGTGGGGTGGTAGGTGAGGGCCAGTGGGGTTCTGTCCTGGTGGTGATTGGAGGGCGGGGTTAAAGGGCGGAGGAGCGGTAAGTGGAGGAGATGCGGTGGAGAGCATCGTCAACCACGTCTGAGGGGAAATTTGCGGTCTTTGAAGAAGGAGGCCATCTGGGTTGTTCGGTATTGGAATTGGTCCTCCTGGGAGCAGATGCAGCAGAGGCGAAGGAATTGGGGAATATGGGATGGTGTTTTTGCAAGGGGCAGGATGGGAGGAGGTGTAATCTAGGTAGCTGTGGGAGTCGGTCGGTTTATAGTAAATGTCCATGTTGAGTCAGTCGCCCGAGATAGAAATGGAGAGGTCTAGGAAGGGGAGGGAGGAGTCTGAGATGGACTAGGTAAATTTTGAGGTCGGGATGGAAGGTGTTAGTTAAGTGGATGAACTGTTCAACCTCCTCGTGGGAGCACAAGGTAGCGCCAATACAGTCATTGATGTAGCGGACATCTGCTCCCAGGCGGACCAATTCCAATACCGAACAACCCAGATGGCCTCCTTCTTCAAAGACCGCAATTTCCCCTCAGATGTGGTTGACGATGCTCTCCACCGCATCTCCTCCATTTCCTGCTCCTCTGCCCTTTAACCCCGCCCCTCCAATCGCCACCAGGACAGAACCCCACTGGTCCTCACCTACCACCCCACCAACCTCCAGATACATTGTATCATCCTTCGTCATTTCCGCCACCTCCAAACAGACCCCACCACCAGGGATATATTTTATTTCCCTCCCTTCCCCTATCAGCGTTCCGGAGAGACCACTCCCTCCGCGACTCCCTCGTCAGATCTACACCACCCCCACCAACCCAACCTCCACTCTCAGCACCTTCCCCTGCAACCGCAAGAAATGCAAAACTTGTGTCCACACTCCCCCCTCACTTCCCTCCAAGGCCCCAAGGGATCCTTCCATATCTGTCACAAATTCACCTGCAGCTCCACACACATCATTTACTGCATCCGCTGCACCCGATGTGGCCTCCTATACATTGGGGAGACAGGCCGCCTACTTGCGGAATGTTTCAGAGAACACCTCTGGGACACCCGCACCAACCAACCCAACCGCCCTATGGATGAACACTTTAACTCCCCCTCCCACTCCGCCAAGGACATGCAGGTCCTTGGCCTCCTCCATCGCCAGACCATGGCAACACGACACCTGGAGGAAGAGCGCCTCATCTTCCGCCTAGGAACCGTCCAACCACAAGGGATGAATGCAGATTTCTCCAGCTTCCTCATTTCCCCTCCCCCTACCTTTTCTCAGTCCCAACCCTCGAACTCAGCACCACCTTCTTGACCTGCAATCTTCTTCCCAACCTCTCCGCCCCCACCCCCTCTCCAGCTTATCACCCTCACCTTAACTTCCTTCCACCTATCGCATTCCCAACGCCCCTCCCCAAGTCCCTCCTCCCTACCTTTTATCTTAGCCTGCTTGGCACATCCTCCTCATTCCTGAAGAAGGGCTTATGCCCGAAACGTCAATTCTCCTACTCCTTGGATGCTGCCTGACCTGCTGCGCTTTTCCAGCAACACATTTTTCAGCGCTGATCTCCAGCATCTGCAGTCCTCACTTTCTCCATTCCTGACTGGGGCCTTGTAGATGATGGACAGGCTTTGGAGAGACGGGAGGAGAGTTACTTGCTGCAGGATTCCCAGCCTCTGAGCTGCTGTTGTATCTGCTGTGTTGATGTGATGGGTTTAAAAACCAGCCAGAATGGTGTGGGATATCTGTTGCCCTTCCTGCAGGGGGATCTTTGACAGTCCCATGAGGTGGGGGCGCAGGGGATGGCTGTGACAGTGCAGCACTCCCTCACTTGGTACTGCACTGGAAGGGGCATCCTGGACTTTGTGCCTCCTTCTCTGTGGTGAGACTGGAGCCTGCAACCTGCCTGACTCTGGGTTGAGAGTGTAGCTCTGAGCCACGGCTGACACCTCAGCGAAATGTCTTTGTGCAAAATGGAGCAGAACGCTAGCCCCTGATTTGGAGAAAGTTCAGCACAGCCTGTCCCTGACACCAAGGTGGTAATGTCCCAGGTTGGGCACTTTCTTTAGGGGTGGCACACAGCACCAGGGACCTAGGTTTGATTCCACCCTCCGGCGACTGTCTGTGTGGAGTTTGTACATTCTCCCCGTGTCTGTGTGGGTTTCCTCCGGTGCTCCGGTTTCCTCCCACAGTCCAAAAATGTGCTGGTTAGGGTGGGTTACCCATGAAGGATGTGGGGTTACAGAGGGTGACAGAGTTAGGTCTGGATGGTATGCTCTTTTGAAGGCCATTGCAGACTTTATGGGCTGAATGGCCTGTCTCCCACTGTAGGGATTCTGAGAGTTAGGTCAGGCAGGAGTACGTTTGCTGTTCCTGTTACACACTTTGTCCTGTCGAGAAGCTGAGCTGCTGCAGCTCCAGGTGGTGCTGGGTTATGGTGACCAGTGTGCTGCTGGTCTCAGTCTGACGTTGCAACCGATTGCCTGGGGCCACTCTGGTCTCTCCACGTCCTGTTCAAGGAGCAGCGCGAGAGCTCTTGTGCTTGAATCTAATCTGCAGCCTATTGTCCGGCCCCAACAGGGAGCTCCTGAAGGGCGATCCTTTCTTCAGTGTTCCCGAGGTCATCGATGAGCTCACCACAAAACGGATTCTCACTGCGGAGTTAGTGACTGGCGTGCCCCTGGATAAGTGTGACAGTCTAGACCAGAACACTCGGAATAAGGTTTGTATGCAGACTGTTTACAGACTCTCTGTACCCTGACCCCTCTGTCTGTCTCCCTCCCACACTCCTCCTCCTTGTTCTTAAGTAAGGCTCAGGCCAGCTCTCTGAGTGGGGCCACAGGAGGTGGGAGGGAACGCAGTTTATAATTTCTTGATTGTCAAATCCTTCTTTTGGTGAAACCTCTGAGATGCTTTTCCAGATCTGTTCGAACATCCTGGAACTGTGCCTCCGGGAAGTGTTTGAGTTCAGGTTCATGCAGACTGATCCGAACTGGTCCAACTTCTTCTTTGATGAGGAGAAGCAGAAGGTGGGTGACCTTTAACCCCACCCCCTTCCTACCCCCCTTTTCCCCTATCCTTCCTCCCCCCATCCGCCTTCATATTTGCAAGTTAAGATGGTGTGGGGGCTCGGTGGGGAACTTTAGGAAGTACTTGTGTTTGTGTGTATCGGCTCCCTGTGTGTTTTGGGACGGTGAGGGTGATGTCTGTATCAGCTCCCTGTGTGTTTCGGGACGGTGAGGGTGATGGGTTTGGAATGTGCCACCGAAGGAACCTTGGCCGAGATGCTACAACGATTTGCTTCTTGTCCGTCAGGTGACACTGTTGGACTTCGGAGCAAGTCGAGAGTTTGGTAAAGAATTCACAGACAACTACATTGAGGTACGTGAGACATTTCAATTCCTTCCTGCAGGGAGCTGAAATGCAGTAGTGACTCCATTAGCAGCGCTCGGCTCAGTGGGATATTTGTGGCGATGACTGACTGTTCAGTACCCAGCCACCTTTGTTTCACAATAACTCAGCAGCAGCAGCATTATATCGGAGTCCAGAGTCTCACTCCAGGGAATAAGCCACAGACATTGTAAATACCATTCTCAAGTTGCAACCAGTTTGCACACAGCAAGCTCCCACGTGTGGTCACAACCAGGTCGCCCCTTTTTTTTTCACCCTTCACAGTTAAATGAGGCGTTTATATTGTGAGGGCACGGTAGGGTAAACAGCCCCAAGGTCTTTTCCCCAGGGTAGGGGATTTGGAACTAGAGGCAATAGGGCTAAGGAGAGTGGGGACAGATTTAAAAGGGATCTAAGGGGCAACTTTTTCACAAAGAGGGGGGTGTGTGAATGGAATGAGCTGCCAGAGGAAATGGTGGAGGCTGGTACAATTACAACATTGAAAAGACGTCTGGATGGGTATATGAATAGGAAGGGTTTGGAGGGATATGGGCCGGGTTCAGACAGATGGGACTTGATTGATTTAGGATATCTGGTCGGCATGGATGAGTTTGACTGAAGGATCTGTTTCCGTGCTGTACAGCTCTATGACTCTGACTGACTGATAAATATTGACCAGTGCGTGAGGAAGAACTCAGTATATTGATCACCTAAATTGTGTTATGTGGCTTTTTACATCTTGACTCTGAGCTCCAGCACCTGCAGCCCTCACTTTTGCTCTCAGCCCCCAAGCAGGAATGCTCAGAAACGATCATTGCCACTTCTAATTTCTTTTTTTTCTCTGTGATGCACGGTACCTTTTCCTGCAGGTTGTCCGAGCAGCTGCAGACGGCGACCGAGACAAAGTGTTACAGAAGTCCCGAGACTTGAAGTTCCTCACCGGCTACGAGACCAAGGCAAGTCCATAGGGGGGAGTGCGGAACCTTCGATCTCAAGCCGGGCCCTCCAGGGGCAGATCTCAGGGGAGCACTTCCTCTCCCGCCGGGCAAACCTTCCTGCTAAGGTTCCGCGCACAGCGTATTGACACTGACGCAGCAGTGCATTCTGGAATTGGAGGTTGGCGCATGGGAAGGGGAAAGAATAGTCAGGAAAAGCCCAGGACACTGGGGGCTCTGCAAGAGGTTAACTGAAAACTTCAAGTCTGAGTTTGACAGATGTTTGTTCGCCGAGGCCACTGAGGTGGGGGAATAGAGTTGAGATAGAAATCAGCCATGATGCCAACAAATGGCAGAACCCTTTAAAAGGGCTAATTAACTACACCCTGCTTTCTTCTTCGTAACCTGTTTAAAAATTATTATTTCGTCGGCCGTGGGCAGTGTTTGCTGCCTGTTCTGGGTTGTCCTCAAAGATGGTGGTAAGCTCTTGTCTTACGTTGAAATGGAGAAAACAGTTGGCTCTTCGGCCCATCGAGCCTGTTCCCCCATTTAATACAATCATGGCTGATCATCCAGTTCAGTCCTGTGTTCCCACTTTCTACCCCCCCCCCCCCCCAGGTGCCCTTTGATCCCTTTTGCCCTGAGACCTCCTCCTCGAAAAAGTTCGACGTTTGGCTTCAACTGCTTTCTGTGGGAGGGATCTCCACAGGCTCCCCCACCCTCCAGGTGAACAAATGTCTTGAAACGCTGCGGTTCAAGTGCTGCTTGGAGCTCTGAAGGAGGGAGTGACCCAGTGACACCGAAGGAAAAGCCATGTATTTCCAACTCGGGATGGTGAGGGGCTCCGAGGGGAACGTGCAGGGGGTGGTGTTCCCATGTACCTGCTGCCCTTGTCCTTCTCGATGGTGGAGGCAGCAGGTTTGGGGAGGTGCTGTCCAAAGAGCCTCCTGAGTTGCTGCAATGCAACCTGTAAACCCTGTTGCCTATCCATGCTGGTGGAGGAAGATGGAAAAGTGGTGGATGTGATGCCAATCAAGTGAGGTGCTTTGTCCTTGATGGTGTCGAACTCTCGGGGATGTTTCAGGTAGTAGTGAAGCGAGGATGGTGATGTGATTAGCTTCTTAGTGTGGGTGACTGGATGGGTGAATTGCTGAGGTTCGGCAGACTTATTGATCTGGTACATTAGGCCATATTCCGGCAGTTATACTGGAGGGAGGCCGAAGTCAGGTTATAGTCCAACAGGTTTGTTTAGAATAGAATCCCTACAGTGTGGAAACAGGCCGTCTGAAGAGTAACCCACCCAGACCCATTCCCTGACCCTATTACCCTGCATTTACTCCTGATTTACACATCCCTGGACACTACGGGGCAATTTTCCATGGCTAATCCACCCTAACATGCACATCTGTGGACTGTGGGAGGAAACCGGAGCACCCGGAGGAAGCCCACGCAGACACTGGGAGACTGTGCAAACTCCACACAGACAGTTGCCTGAGGCTCGAATCGAACCTGGGCCCCTGGCACTGGGCAGCAGCGCTAACCACTGAGCCACCATTTTTAAAAAAAAAATGAAACGTTTCACGAATTTGCGTGTCATCCTTGCACAGGGGCCATGCTGTCGTTCCAGTTTTAGCATATGGGCTGCCGACTTGTGAAATCACAAGCTTTCGGAGCGCTGTTCAAGGACTTCACCTGACGAAGGAGCAGCGCTCCAAAACCTTGCAATATCAAGTGAACCTGTTAGACTCTAACCTGACGTTGTGTGACTTCTGACCTTGTCCACTCCAGTCCAACACCGGCTCCTCCACATCCGGCTTGGAGGGGATGTGAGTTT
This sequence comes from Chiloscyllium punctatum, assembly GCF_047496795.1. Taxonomy (NCBI): domain Eukaryota; kingdom Metazoa; phylum Chordata; class Chondrichthyes; order Orectolobiformes; family Hemiscylliidae; genus Chiloscyllium; species Chiloscyllium punctatum. Next base: position 75,200,499 of record NC_092767.1, read on the forward strand.
CCCCCATGCCTCTGACTGTTCTGATGGAGCTGGGTTTGCTTGGCTGTTTTTCAGGTGTTTGAGGATGCTCATGTGGACGCAGTCATGACACTGGGGGAGGCGTTTGCTCAGCCAGAATCCTTTGACTTTGGAAGACAGGACACCACCCGGCGCATCCAGAGCCTGATCCCGGTGATGCTGAAGCACCGCCTGACACCTCCCCCTGAGGAATCCTACTCCCTCCATCGCAAAATGGCCGGCTCCTTCCTCATCTGCTCCCGCCTGCAAGCCGTCATCCCTTGCAAGGAGATGTTCGACCAGGTCTACGCCAGGTATTTTAACCAGGACCATCAGGAGCTGGTTAAGATGCAGCAACGTAAATAGTCCCGATCACGTCGTACCAGGATTGACCCGTGATCACAGAACCGTCTGTGACCGTTCTTCCGGTGTAACATTTTATAACCAGGTGCTAACGCACATGGTCTTATCTGTCTGTGGGATATGAATGACCGTTTGGTGTTACAGACCCTGAGCACCGCTGAGAAAAAAACCCACGGTCCTTCTACTCATCAGGACACTTCGCAAGAATGCCAATTTTTGGGGGTTGACATTTTTACACTGTATTAGAAAAGGAATGCTGATTGATTGGCACGTGGACTCCAATTAGTGGAGGTGTGTCCTTGGAGAATGCACCAGTAAAATGGTTGACTGACAGTTAACTGCCAAGATTTATTTAAAGTTAAACCAGGTGCGGAGGGAACTGATTACATCAGAGTAGCAGCGTCTGACAGCTCCATCCCTGATGGGTTGGTGATCTTTGTTTCCCATCCCACATCCACTCCTTCTGATCAAATATTTGCTTAAAACCGCAGTTACCAAAATCAGCCTCAGCAACATCTTTCTGATCTCTCTGTGCTCAGTCTGTTTTGGTATCTCCGAGTACACCATGCTGATGAACTGTCGCTCTCTCTGTCTCTTTTTTTAAAAGTCATTTGGGTGAGAGATCACTGGAGCGTTTGAACGGTTGGAAAGTTGGATCATTTCACCAGTCAGCCCATGTGTCAACGTGAGAGTATTTTCTTTCAAAAAAAAAATAAAGAAAATGCATAATGTTTACCTAATAAATGGGGCAGTTGCCATCTGTCTTGGAGTCGGTTAGCTCAGTTGGCTGGTTTGCAGTGCGCAGTGATGTCAGCGGTCCCGGGTATAATCCCTGCATTCGCTGAAGGACCCATCTTCACACCTGTTCATCTTGACTCAGGACAAAAGCAAATCACTGCAGATGCTGGAATCTGAAACCAAAAGAGAAAATGCTGGAAAATCTCAGCAGGTCTGGCAGCATCTATAAGGAGAGGAAAGAGCTGACAAAGGGTCAGTTAGACTCGAAACATCAGCTCTTCTCTCTCCTTTAGAGATGCTGCCAGACCTGCTGAGATTTTCCAGCATTTTCTCTTTTGACTCAGGATAAACTCAACACTAGTCCATCTATCTCTGACAAAGCAGCTCACGGTCCTCTGAGACTATAACAGCTTTCACCATCTGAGAGTCATCCAGCACAGAAACAGAATACAGAGACCTGGATAAAGTGAACATGGAGAAGATGTTTCCATGGACAGAAGAGACTAGGACCCGAGGGCACAACCTCAGGGTGAAGGGATAACCCTGAGGGGAGGAGGAACTTCTTTAGCCAGAGGGTGGGGAATCTGTGAAACTCCTTGTGCAGGTCAAGTCATGGAGTGTTTTTAAGGGCAGAGATTATTGATTAGTAAAGGAGAAGGCAGGAGAATGGGATTGAGAAATGTACCAGCCATGATTGAATGACTGAGCAGATTTGATGGGCCAAATGGCCTCATTCTGCTCCTATATCTTGTGGTCTAAGGTCAAAATACAGCTGTCGCTTTGTACACAGCAGGATCCCAGAAACAACTGGATTGCCTAATTCTGAATAACGCACTGGAGTTGTTGCATCCATTCAAGAGGGCACACGGTGCCTTGCTTTAATCTTTCATCTGAAAGGCTGGATCTCCTGACAGAGCAGCGCTACCCCAGAGAGCTGTCATTGGACATAGTTACATCAGAGATTGATACGGTTTTAGGTACCGTGATGATTCAGGAACATGGGGAAGTGGATTTCTGGCAGAAGATCGGCAGTGAATTTATCGAACAGCACAGCAGCCGTAAAGGGGCCAAATGGCCACCACTGGTTCCCATTCCAGGATGTTTGTGGTGCTGTAAATTATTTTTTTTTAAACTAAAGAGCAAAAACTCTGCAAGCCAAATGAACACAGGACAATGTTGGAAATCCTGTGCAGGTCAGGGAAAACCTTTTTCAAACTAGTTGCAAAACGTTAAGATTTTAGCAATGACATTGACCCGAGTATTGCTGAGGAAGGAGACGTGCTGTGGGAGTTTTTAAATCTCACACCCACCAGCACAGACGCTGGAATGCCAAATGTCTGAGTGCAGCAGTTTAGACAGTGTACGAGGAAGGTGCTGATTCGTTGCCAAGTTGACTGTGCTCAGTTGAGGTTTCACTGTGGAGTGAACAAATTATTGGCTCCACCCCCACCCCACCCCCACACTGCTTTTGTTTAATTCATAAAGGAATACAGAACCTGAACATGATCCCTTTCTCACTACAGAGTAAGAATCTGCAGCTCCAGGCCAGCACAACTAAGCGTGGCGAGAGTCCTTCTGATCATCTTTAAGTTTTGCAATTCCTGGCGTGTATTGTATTGTTCAGTAAGTGCTGTCCTGTCATAATTTATTACCACTTCTTTACCTTCCTTTTGTGAGAGCTGCCTGACCTGCTGATGGTGCCAAGTATTTAATGGATGAAGATTGCAAATTGCACCCCCCCCCTCCCCCCCCCCCCCCACCAAAGCTTCCGTGTTGCGATTTAACCCAGAGCCCCTTCTCCTGAACAACTGCAGAAACCATCCAATTTGCTGCAGACCCGCTGGAAGTGTGGGGAGGTGCCCCTTGGTTCATCAGGTGGACAGAACAGGAAGCCCTGATACCCAGTGCAGATGCTGGGGCTATTGCAGTTTGAACAGTGCCCGAAGGACGAAACTGGGGTGAAATCAGCTCGAGGTAAGAAGCCCAGGCTTGAACAATAATGTTTCACAAAAGCTCACTGCTGGAGAGTGCGATCTTTTCATTCAATTATTGGCAGGAACATGAGGAAACTTGCCAACACTTAAGTACTCACTTAAAGTGCTTCTGTCAGTAAAGATCCACCTGGACAGCATCAAGCTTTTAAGGCACCTTGGGATATGAAGGGCTTGACATCGTGTGTCTGCAACTCCTGGTCGAGTCAGTAGCTGAAATTCCAAGCAACTGGTATCCACAACTGGACTCCCGCTCCGTCGGAAATCTTCTCGTGTGGGTGGCCAAGGAAAACTGCCAAGGCTGTCGTCATTGGTGGTCCAGCTGCAGTGTCTGAGCTGCAAACGTGTTTGAGGAAGGGCTAACAGGGTGGGGCACTGCAATACAAAACGATCTGGGCTAATCCTCCTTTGGATTTGAGAAAGTTCAGAAGCAATTTGATCGCAATTTTGAAAATTCAGAGGGTTTCCATACAGAAAGTAGAAACATTTTCACCAGCAGGTGGGTCAGAGTCAAAGAGGGTTTGCAGAAGGAGACCCTTCAGTCCATCGTTGTCTGCTAGCCATTCAGCTTTTCTTATTCACAAGATGAAAGCTTCTCGGCTAGGCCCAGCATTTATTGCCCCATTCCTATTTACCCAGAGGGCAGTATAAGAGTCAACCCTTTTGCTGTGGGTCTGGAGTCAGATGTAGGCCAGACCAGGTAAGGATAGCAGTTTCCTTCCCTCAAGGACATTAGTGAATTGAAGGGGGTTTTCTGACAGTCGACAATGGAATCATCATCATCGTTAGATGCTTAAGTCCAGATTATTAAAATTGGGAGTTAGTTCAAGTTCTGCCGTAACAGGTTTTGAACCCAGGTCTCTGGATTAATAAGTCTAATGATAAGACCACTATGCCATTGCCTCCCTCTGTCGATCAATTCAAATCCCATTTTCCAACACTTGACCTGCAGCCTTGGATGCTATCGTGTTTCAAGTGCTCATTGAAAGAGTTTTAATGATTCCTGTCTCTACCATGTTTTTAGGTAGCGAATTTCAGATATCCCCTTCTTCCTGCTCCTTAAAACTGTGCCCCATGGTTACTGACCCCTCTCCAGTAAGAGGGAAGGTTAATCCCTATCAACAAGCCTCATAACTTTTGCACGTCTCAATCAGGTTCCTTATCTGCTCTACAGAATACCATCCCAGCCTCTTTAGTCTCTCTTCATTGTTGGGTCACTCCAGTCCAGGCAGCATCCATCAGGAACCAGAGGGCAAAGCTTTGTGGGAGTCGTTGACAGAACCAGTATTTGTTATTCACTGCTCATTGCCCTTGAACCAAGTGGCTTATTAGGGCCATTAAGGGTTAACCACATTGCTGTGCCTCTGGAATCAGAGGTGGACCAGACCGGGTAAGGACTGCAGATATCCTTCCCCCTAAAGTACATTGAAGGTGTTTGAAGAAAGGAAGTGAGAACTTTTTTTACACATGTTGTGAGTTATCTGGAAAACTGCCTGATGACAGTCAAAGCAAATTCAACGGTAACTTTGGGAAGTTGTGGACCAAACTCAGAAAAGGAAACCATTGCTGGAGAGCAGAGACCACGCTGGAGAGTATGACTTTCAGCTTCTGTGAACCCTCTCTGCGTTTTACAGACTACAGTGCATGTTCTCATCAAGCATCCCAGTATCTTTACAGGAGCCTTATCAGATGTAATTTAACACTGAACCAATAAGGGATAGTAGGGACTGGTGACCAAAAGTCCTAGAGTCATCCAGCACGAAAACAGTCCCTTCAGTTCAACCCAGTCTGGGACCAACCAAAATCCCAAACTAAACTAGTCCCACCTGCCTGCCCTTAGTCCAAACATTTCCTATGCATCTACTTATCCAAATGCTTTTTAAATGTAACTGTACCTGCATCCAACACTTCCTCTGGAAGTTCATTCCACACGTCAACCAATCTCTGTTTAGAAAAAATTGCCCCCATGTCTTTTTAACAATCTTTCTCCCCACGGAAAGGGCATCTACCATTCACCTTATAAACCCGAGAGATTGCGATTTTGCAGTCACCCATTACACATTGCTACTAGTCCTGTCAACCTCTCTAAGGTCACCTCTCAAAGTCCTACGCTCCAGTGAAACAAGTCCCAGCCTATCCAGCCTCTCCTTATAACTCAAACCCTTCGTTCCCAGCAGCATCCTGGTAAATTTCTTCTGAAGCCTCTCCAGCTGAATAACATCCTTCCTATAACAGGGTGACCAGAACTGGACACAGTATTCCAGAAGATGGGAAAGGAGGAGAGAGAGAGAGTTTGAGGGAGGAGGTTTCAGAGCAACCAAAGGCACAACCAGCAATGGAGGAGAAACAACATTGAAGCTGCGTAGAGACCAGAATTCGAATGAATGTCAAGTCCATGGAGGATTGTAGGCCTGGCGGTGGTTACAGCAATTGGGAGGGTAGAGGCTTTGAAGGGATTTCAATATGAGGGTGTGAATTTTCTACATTTGAGATGGAACAGGAGACGTTGAATGTTTGTGAGCACAGGGTTGACCGGACTAGTAGCAATGTGTAATGAGTGGCTGCAACATCGTAATCTCTCGGGTTTTGCAGGGACTGAGGCGTGAGAGGTGAAGTGCAGTGTGAGTGCGTTTGGAGACGCAGGAGTCCTAGGTCTGAAGCAGTCTGACTGTTTTGATTATCAGGGTCATTTGTTTCTGGGTTCAGTGTAACCAAACTTAATTGAACCTGTTTTAAAATTTAACTTGACATCTGCACGCTCTGTTGGCATCACCTCATCTGATGAGGTTCCCAACTTGCCAGCATTTCCATATGTTGCCATGTGCCCCACGTTAATGAGATAAATTAGTCAATTGAGTGGCTCAGGGTTCAAATCGAGTGCTGCTCACTTGCGCAGAGACCTGTCAAATCAACACTGACTCCTTGTTCCTGTGTTTGTTGCCTTACACAGTTAATGTATCTTCTGGATTTAAAGAGCACTGTATTTCATGTCTTCTGATAAGTCATCCTGCGTTCAGAGGGGCTGCCTAAGAATAGGCTAGTCCACACTCCATCTGACCTGGAAATATATCGCTGTTCCTGCAGCATCATCATTGTGTTCAAAATCCTGAAAGTCCGTCCCTAACACCACTGTGGGTGTCCTGACAACTCTCCCCACACACTGCAGCAGCTTAAGAAGGCAGCTCACCAGCCTACTCCTGGTCAGTAACATCTATGAACAAACAAAATCCATGTTCAGGACATTTCAGGTGTTCTTTTGTTCTGCTTGTACTTTGCAGTTTCCTTCCTGGGGTTAAGATTCCACAAGGGTTTGGAGCGTGGACATCACTCCGAGAGGTACAGCAATGAATGCTCCTGTTCTGATCTTGGCAATGATGGCTGGAGTCCACACAGGGAGGTGGGGTGGGGGGATATCACTCTAAAATGAGAGGTGTCAGGAAGTATTTCCTCAGACAAAGGGAAAGCTCAAAAAAAACTTCTTGCCCTGGTGGGGGTAGGTTCAATCAAAAGGGGAGGTGGCAGAAGTTGGAGCCACATTCAACAGCGTTTGGGTACGCTGATGTAGTTTTGTCACCTACAGTAGAACGTAGAACATTCCAGCACAGTACAGGCCCTTCAGCCCTCAATGTTGCACCGACCTGTGGAACCAATCTGAAGCCCATCTAACCTACACTATTCCGTTATCATCCATACGTTTATCCAATGACCATTTAAGTTAGCAAGTCTACTATTGTTGCAAGCAGGCCACTCCACACGCTTACTACTCTCTGAGTAAAGAACCTACCTCTGACACCTGTCCTATATCTATCATCCCTCAGTTTAAAGCTACGTCCCCTCATGCTAGCTATCACCATCTAAGGAAAAAGGATCTCATTGTCCACCCTATCCGATTGTCTGATCATCTTGTATGTCTCGATTAAGTCACGTCTTACCTTTCTGGGGTGGCATGGTGGCTCAGTGGTTAGCACTGCTGCCTCACAGCGTCAGGGACCCAGGCTCAATTCCAGCCTCGGGTGACTATCTGTGTGGAGTTTGGCGTTCTCCCCGTGTCTGTGTAGGTTTCCTTCGGGTGCTCCGGTTTCCTCCCACAGTCCAAAGATGTGCAGGTTAGGGTGGATTGGCTGTGCTAAATTGCCCCATAGTGTTCAGGGATGTGCAGGCTACGTGAGTCAACCATGCAGGGTGACAGGGATAGGGTGAGTCTGGGTGGGATGCTACCAAGAGGGTCTGAGTGGACTAGATGGGCAGAATGTCATGCTTCTACACCATAGTGATTCTGTGATGAGAGGCTGGAGTCACATGTAGGTCAGACAGGTAAGGAGAGCAAATTTCCCCTCTGAAAGGACATAAGAAAACTTGATGGGGTTTTACAATAATTGCACAGCCATCATTATTGAGACTAGACTTCAATTTCAGATTGATTAATTATCACTGTAGTTGAATTCAACTTGGAGTATTGCATACACTTCTGGTTGCTGCATTATAGGAAAAATGTGGAAGCATTGGAAAGGATGCAGAGGAGATTTACTGGATGTTGCCTGTTATGGAGGGAAGATCTTATGAGGAAAGGCTGAGGGACTTGAGGCTGTTTTTGTTAGAAAGAAGAAGATTAGAATGATTAGATTAGATTCCTTACAGTGTGGAAATAGGCCTTTTGGACCAACAAGCCCACTCCGACCCTCCGCAGAGTAACCCACGCAAACCCATTTCCCTCTGATGAATGCACCTAACACTATGGGCAATTTCCCATGGCCAATCCACCCTAACCGGCACATCTTTGGACTGTGGGAGGAAACCGGAGCACCCGGAGGAAACCCACGCAGACACAGGGAGAATGTGCAAACAGTCACCCAAGAGTGGAATCAAACCCAGGTCCCTGGTGCTGTGAGGCAGCAGTGCTAACCACTGAGCCACTATACCGCCCTCGAACCCCATCGATGTGTTTGATTCTTAACTGCCCCCTGAAATGACTGATAAAGCCACTCAATTAGGCAATTGGGAATGGATAACATTCCCACATTCTGTAAAAAAAAAGGGGGGAATATAACTAGAAAATGGGATTGGGCTGGATGATTGGATGATTTTTCATGCATCCTGGACAGGATGGGCCAAATGGCCTCATATGCTGCAAGTTAGTCCTGAATTCCAAAGTGCATCTATTTGCAATTCTCCCATTTTTTTTCTGTCCTCTGATTGTACTGTTGGCTCTTGTGCGTCAGTGCTGCAGCACCAGACAAAAGGGAGATCTATGTCTCGTTCAGAGTTAATGGCTGTGTGTTGACCTGCCAGGTTTGAAGGGTTTGTTTGTGTTCTCTTTCTCTAGATTGACGCGAGGGATATGTTACTGGAGGGCTGCTTTAATGAGAAAGGGAGAGCTGGAATTCACTACAAAACAGGCATTTTTTTCAGTAAAGTCCTGAGAGGCTAATTTAGACATTTAATCTCTAGCCTTCATTACCCTTACAGACCTTGCCTCTGGTGGCACTCTCCCAACCTGCACTCAATCACTTGGAGGTCTGTGTAGCATCAACTTCATCATAAAGTGTTGGTTCTGTTGCTTTTTGAAAGGGCAGGCTAGGTTGTTAAATAATCACCGCTCCCTGGGTCAAGTACATCAGCCACGCAAACTGGATTTAAGTGCTGGCGTTGTCTGGGGATGATAGATGTGAAGGGCTTCAACTTGGCATTCGGTTCTAGGCTGTGTTGGACCGTGGGTCTGAATAGGTCACTGGGCCACGCTGAAGGGTCAAGTGCCCCGTTTGAGAAATGCTCAGAAGTGTCACCAGACCTGAAACATTCACTCTGATTTCTCTTCACAAAGTGAAGAAGGACAAGATGCCACTTGATAGAGGTGCACAAGGTGATGGGAGGCATAGATAGAGCAGATAGCCAGAGACTTTTACCCAGGGTGGAAATAGCTATCACAAGGGGGCATAATTTTAAGGTGATTGGAGGAAAGTGTAGGGGAGATGTCAGAGATAGGTCCTTTACACAGAGAGTGTAGATGGACTGGCCATGCTAAATCACCCATAGTGTGCAGGTCAGCTGTGAGAAATGTGGGGATAGGGGGTGTGTCTGTGTGAGATGCAGCTCAAAAGAGCCCTTGTTAGATCACACTTAAGTGTTCAGTTCTGTTCGCCTCATTATAGGGAAGATGTGGAAGCTTTAGAGACGGTGCAGAGGAGATTTATCAGGATTCTGCCTGGACTGGAGGGCACATCGTATGAAGAAGGGTTGAGGGATCTAGGGCTTTACTCATTGGAGCGAAGAAGGATGAGGTCTGACTTGATAAAGGTGTACAAGGTAATGAGAGGCATAGATAGAGTGGATAGCCAGAGACTTTTTCCAGGGCAGAAATGTCTATCACATGGGGCATAACTTTAAGGTGATTGGAGGAAGGTTTCGGGGAGATGTGAGAGGTAGGTTCTTTACACAGAGAGTGGTGGGTGTGTGGAATGCACTGCCAGCAGTGGGAGTAGAGTCAGAAACATTAGGGACATTTAAGTGACTGTTGGATAGGCATATAGAGTCACAGAGATGTACAGCATGGAAGCAGACCCTTCGGTCCAACCTGTCCATGCCGACCAGATATCCCAACCCAAACTAGTCCCACCTGCCAGCACCCAGCCCATATCCCTCCAAACCCTTCCTATTCATATACCCATCCAGATGCCTCTTAAATGTTGCAATTATAATGAAGAGTATACTGTACAATGTAGGGTATGTAGTTTAGTCTGATCTTAGAGTAGGGTAAAAGGCCAGCACAACATCGAAGGCCGAAAGGCCTATACTGTGCTGTACTATTCTATGTTCTAGATGCTGCCAGACCTGCAGAGCTTTTCCAGTAACTTATGTTTTTTGTTTCCATTGGACTATAACCTGGCATCGTGTTACTTCTGCCTTGATAATTAGAGTCATAGAGATGTACAGCATGGAAACAGACCCTTCGGTCCAACCCGTCCATGCCGACCAGATTGTACCAGCCTCCACCACATCCTCTGGTAGCTCATTCCATACACGTACCACGCTCTGTGTGAAAAAGTTGCCCCTTAGGTCTCTTTTATATCTTTCCCCTCTCACCCTAAACCTATGCCCTCTAGTTCTGGACTCCCCCACCCCAAGGAAAAGACTTTGTCTATTTATCCTATCCATGTCCCTCATGATTTTATAAACCTCTATAAGGTCAACCCTCAGCCTCCGACGCTCCAGGGAAAACAGCCCCAGCCTGTTCAGCCTCTCCCTACAGCTCACATCTTCCAACCCTGGCAACATTCTTGTAAATCTTTTCTGAACCCGTTCAAGTTTCACAACATCTTTCCAATAGGAAGGAGACCAGAATTGCACGCAATATTCCAACAATGGCCGAACCAATGTCCTGTACACCGCAACATGACCTCCCAACTCCTGTAGGAGAAAGTGAGGACTGCAGATGCTGGAGACCAGAGTTGAAAAATGTGGTGCTGGAAAAACACAGCAGGCCAGGCAGCATCCGAGGAGCAGGAGAATTGACGTTCCGGGCATAAGCCCTTCTTTATGAATGAGGCTGGTGTGCCAAATGGGCTGAGATAAAAGGTAGAGGGGAGGGAATTTGGGGGAGGGGTGCTGGGAATACGATAGGTGGAAGGAGGTGAAGGTGAGGGTGATACGCCGGAGAGGGGGTGGATGTTGGTCGTGGGGGCGGAGATCAACATGGGAGTGGCGTAGCGTGCGGTGTGGTCCTTGAGCAGGTGAGTGACATCACTGGGGACTGAAGTTGCTGCGGCGACGGCAGCTCTGGGGGCGGAAGTGGCACGCCGGGCAGAAAAGGCACTGGTCCTGGTGGCCGTGGATCCCGCGGCAGCCATGTATCTGTCGGCGATGGTCTTCCTGGAGATCGTGGAGGCGGTTGTCTGGGCGGCGATCGCGGAGGCTGCATGGTTGGTGGTGGCTGTTGTCCGTGCGGCGGTGGTGGCTGCAGCAGCCGCGTGGGTAATGGCGCCCGAGCGGTTCCAGAGGTCGCGAGAAAGTTCAGGAACGGTCGAGGAAACTGGAGTTGAGGGGTGAGTACATGAAAGTTTTTTGTACTTACTCCCAACTCCTGTACTCAATACTCTGACCAATAAAGATAAGCATACCAAACGCCTTCACTATCCTATCTACGTGTGACTCCACTTTCAAGGAGCTATGAACCTGCACTCCAAGGTCTCTTTGTTCAGCAACACTCCCTAAGACCTTACCATTAAGTGTATAAGTCCTGCTAAGATTTGCTTTCTCAAAATGCAGCACCTCACATTTATCTGAATTAAACTCCATCTACAACTTCTCAGCCCATTGGCCCATCTGGTCCAGATCCTGTTGTAATCTGAGGTAACCCTCTTTGCTGTCCACTACACCTCCAATTTTGGTGTCATCTGCAAACTTACTAACTGTACCTCTTGTGCTCACATCCAAATCATTTATGTAAATGACAAAAAGTAGAGGACCCAATACCGATCCTTGTGGCACTCCCCTGGTCACAGCCTCCAGTCTGAAAAACAACCCTCCACCACCACCCTCTGTCTTCTACCTTTGAGCCAATTCTGTATCCAAATGGCTAGTTCTCCCTGTATTCCATGAGATCTAACCTTGCTAATCAGTCTCCCATGGGGAACCTTGTCGAACGCCTTACTGAAGTCCATATAGATCACATATACTGCTCTGCCCTCCTCAATCTTCTTTGTTAGTTCTTCAAAAAACTCAATCAAGTTTGTGAGACACGATTTCCCACGCACAAAGCCATGTTGACTATCCCTAATCAGTCCTTGCCTTTCCAAATACATGTACATCCTGTCCGTCAGGATTCCCTCCAACAACTTGCCCACCACCGAGGTCAGGCTCACCGGTCTATAGTTCCCTGGCTTGTCTTTACCGCCCTTCTTAAACAGTGGCACCACGTTTGCCAACTTCCAGTCTTCCAGCACCTCACCTGTGACTATCGATGATACAAATATCTCAGCAAGACGCCCAGCAATCACTTCTCTAGTTTCCCACAGAGTTCTCGGGTACACCTGATCAGGTCCTGGGGTTTTATCCACCTTTAACCGTTTCAAGACATCCAGCTCTTCCTCCTCTGTAATCTGGACATTTTGCAAGATGTCACCATCTATTTCCCTACAGTCTATATCTTCCATATCCTTTTCCACAGTAAATACTGATGCAAAATATTCATTTAGTATCTCCCCCATTTTCTGAGGCTCCACACAAAGGCAGCCTTGCTGATCTTTGAGGAGACCTATCCTCTCCCTAGTTATCCTTTTGTCCTTAATGTATTTGTAAAAACCCTTTGGATTCTCCTTAATTCTATTTGCCAAAGCTATCTCATGTCCCCGTTTTGCCCTCCTGATTTCCCTCTTAAGTATACTCCTACTGCCTTTATACTCTTCTAAGGATTCACTCGATCTGTCCTGTCTATACCTGACATATGCTTCCTTCTTTTTCTTAACCAAACCCTCAATTTCTTTAGTCATCCAGCATTCCCTATACCTACCAGCCTTCCCTTTCACCCTGACAGGAATATACTTTCTCTGGATTCTTGTTATCTCATTACCCAGACATCGCTCTCTACAAGAGAGCTGCAAATAGAGATAATGGTTTCGAAAGGAAACCAGATGGGCATTTGATCAAAGTAAGCATGAATTGAATTGAATTAGCTTTATTGTCCTGTGTACTCTGCATGAGTACAGTGAAGAGTTTACACGTTGCCATTTTTGCAGCATCATCTTCGGTAAAAGGGTACAGATTCTCGAGGGCAAATTCTTAGGGAAAAAGCATTAGAAAAATAATGATATTAAAAGTTCAGTATTATGGAAATTCAAAATCATTGGAATAAATTAAAATAATAAAGAGATAAAAACATTTATAATAACAGTCCACAATAATATAATAAAGGGAAAAAAGATTTTTGTTTTAAAAAAGAGATTTTAAGAGAAAAGTCCACTTTGTTCATTTCACGGCTCGGGGGTCAAGGACCTGTCCCCCTCCCCACTCCATCCGAACCCTCTCCTCACGGCTGGAATCCCAGGCTGGATTCTCCACACAGCTGGAATCCCGGGCCGGATTCTCCTCACGGCTGGAATCCCGGGCCCGATTCTCCTCACGGCTGGAATCTCGGGCAGGATTCTCCTCACGGCTGGAATCCCGGGCAGGATTCTCCTCACGGTTGGAATCCCGGGCAGGATTCTCCTCACAGCTGGAATCCCGGGCAGGATTCTCCACACGGCTGGAATCCCGGGCTGGATTCTCCTCACGGCTGAAATCCCGGGCAGGATTCTCCACACGGCTGGGATCCCGGGCCCGATTCTCCTCACGGCTGGAATCCCGGGCAGGATTCTCCTCACGGCTGGAATCCCGGGCAGGATTCTCCTCACGGCTGGAATCCCGGGCAGGATTCTCCTCACGGTTGGAATCCCGGGCAGGATTCTCCTCACAGCTGGAATCCCAGGCAGGATTCTCCACACGGCTGGAATCCCG